>NW_009628489.1:0-24283 GCF_000690535.1 Cariama cristata
AAGAGGATGAGACCAGACTCTTTTCAGTGTTGCCCAGCAAAAGGTTAAATGGCAGTGGGCACAAACTGAAACACGGGAAGTTTTATCTTAATATAAGGAAGAACTTCTGTACTTTGAGGGTGACATAGCACTAGAACAGGCTGCCCAGAGAGGTTGTGGAGTCTCCTTCTCTGAAGACACTAAAAACCTGCCTGGACATGATCCTGTGCAACCTGTTCTAGGTGAACCTACTTTGTTCAGGGGGTTGGACTAGATGATCTCTAGAGGTCCCTTCCAACTGTGATGATTCTGTGATTCTGTGAATTCCGTCACCAGAGGACAGGGGAGCTGTCTAAAACATTAGTTAAAGGCATAAGTAACTCATAAACATTGCAGCACTACTTGGATTGCCCTATTTTAATTTTTCCCCCTATTATTCCTTCAGAGAATTTTTATATTTAAATAAAATTAGTGAAATAGAATATTTCACAATACTCATCTGTCTCCTTTTCCTCCACATTTTTCTGCCAAATTACTGGGAGTGCCTGAGTTCTGGCTGGGAAATGCTCTGTTCTCCCTGGTAAGAAACCATACAGCTACAGAAGATGTATATAAATAGTTTACATCTTCTTTAATCTGCTTTGCATGGACAACTTGCTTGTTATTGTTAGTCATGCATCCCCACAAATGGAACCAACTAGTGACACTTTGACCCTAAGTAGATTGATATTACTGTCTCTTGCTAACATGCCAGAATTATATTTAATGTAGCAGGGAGTCAAACAAATTAGAGCTGCATATCTAGGAAAAACTGGGTCAGGCTGACTCAGTACTGAAAAGTGCAGGATCAGTTTGGATATTTAAGAATGTGTGGGAAATAGGATGATTTTTGGAACAAGGCAGGAAACTTCATGGAGCGACCAACATGTCAGCAGCAGCGACATTGCCAATGATCCACTCCCACTTATCTTTTAAGGTATTTAAAATACACCAAAACTTTAACCCTCAACAAGAATAACCAAGAGAGGGTTTCCTGCAGTCTTCATAACCCTGAAGGGCAAGAATGTCCTCTGGTAAATGCACTATACTGCACCAATGCCATCAGACTCTAGGAAATGAAAGGATTGGGGATAGTTAATGGATCAGACAGTTCATGATCCCAACTGACAAGTGCAGCTTAAACTTTAAAATATGATGAACAAACAATCCCAGATTAAGCACAGTGGTAACTTGCCTGTTCCCATATTTCCCTGCTGTCGTGATTTTACATGTTACACCATGGCAGCCATGCAAATCAATTACAACTGGAAATGACAACTCTTCCAGTAATGCATATCACCATTGTTTAAAAGATGCAAAAAGCATTCCACAAGTAATATAAAATCTCTCGCTTCATCACTGCAGCCTCCACAAAGAAAGCAAATAAAATATTTCTACTATGCATACAATTAAACCCATGAGAACCAAACATGAGTACTCACGATACAGCATTTCAAAATGTTAACTGTACTGTGTGAGTCACATGGTCATTTACATGGTACATATAGAAATAACATTGAATGAAACAGTGGGACACAAAACCTTGTACTAATATGAGACATGAAATATTCATTTTAGTGTGGAATAGAATAATTTTCAGGTAACTAGGGAGGGAATAATAGCAGTGGCAAATATAAATCTCATTCTCATCATAAGAATGCACACAGGCCTCTGATGTACAGTATTTTGAAAAAGTGTCTTTGTAAAGAGTCCTCAGGTGATCAGCTGCCTTGTTGGATTTTTGAATGTATAAAAAGAACCACCAGGCATAATTTACTTCTTGTACAGTGTACCAGATATGGTCTACTTCATGTCTGGTTTTCAGATCTCTTTTACATAAAGTAATGAATAAAGCTGTACAATATTTTCTTTATTAAGTTTGTCTTGCAAAATGTACCATGTGATGTTCTATGACTTGCAAACTTTCTAAGTTTTATTAGAATTTTATTACTATAGGATTAGGTAAATTGGCAAATTTTCAGGCAAAGTTTAAGATATTTTTGCCTCAAAATGGGGATTATTTTTGCTCAAAATTAGATACATTTTTATTTGAAAATGAATCTGTAGTCTCAGGAAATTAGGGGGCTATTTTTACTTCAAACTGTTACAACACTTAGGGAAAACATCAGGGTAAAAAAATAGGTGCACTTCCAAATCACACAAAAGGACAAAAATTTCTCAATTTAAAAAAAAAATAAATCTATATTTTGTATATTCCCAGGGGTCAGAGCTTATACAAATTTGTCTGATAGACAACCTTCCGGTGACTTTACGTAACACGACACACTGTTGTCTTCAAAGGAGGCCTTGTCTGCATTGTTTCCCTATTCTAAAGCCAGAGAGCTAAAAGGAGGTTACAATTTTTCAGAGTGACAATGTTAGAATATATAATTTACAATTTGCCTTTCCACTCCCACAGAAGAATCTTGTGCCTGCAGTGAACCCTGACATATATAAATATTTTAAATAAATATACTTCTCTCTTTTTGGCATTTCTTCAAGCTATGGTTTCCAGCCCAGATATCCCATATAAGCCATGACGATTAAATAAATATATTGTGTCTCACCAGTGGTTTTCACCATGTGCTCTCAGAGGCACTTTCTGCTTATGATGACTGTTTATCAAACTCTCAGATCCAGAATCCAAAAGGTCAAGTAGTCAAAACTATACTCCTCCATCTGCACAATAAACAGAAGGATTTCATCTGCTGACACTTCAGGTGCCCCATAGCTCTATTTCTTTTTTACCTACCCCAAAATAACAACTTTTGCTCTTTCTTGTGAAAAGTATCTGTGCCTGAGAATAAACAAACAAAAAACTTGGTCTGACTCTCCCCAAAACATAGTTGCAAAAGGACTGAAAGCCACAAATCTGACTTCCTGTGTTTCACAGACTGTTAAATTTCCCTTAATTACCTCTATTTGGAATCAGATTTTGAGCAAACAAAAGCTATTTTCAGTCCTTGGAAGATTAGAGAAGTGTATTTCTGAGACAAAACCAGAGTAGACCAATGTGCCATTAATTACCATGGCTTCTCTAGTGCTAGGGGATTGATTAGGTGAGAGATGCCTGCTAGGATCATCTGGGCAAGCTACTTTCAAGGCAGCAGAAGAAGGTAAAAAATTCCAGCCTTGGAAAAAAGCTTTTTGTGAAAGTCAGCTGCACAGAAACAATCTCACAATCCTCAGGAAATGGGCAAATGTAGAATGCTCACTGCTGCTGAGTCTAAGGAAAGACTTGCCTTTAAGGCACTGCTTCTCATATAGTCTCTTTGGTGTAACTCCACCTTTTTTTTTTTTTTTCTGATGTCCTACATTTTATTTTATTGTACCTCATAATTAATGGTTTTGAGTGATTGCTCTGTGATAAGGACAGGCTAGATTTGAAAAGTGACTGGTCTAAAAGGTTTTTCTAGACAAGTATCTGCACAGAAACTAGTTAGAATTAGAGTTCACTTTTTTCCTAAACAGAGGGTTGAAATTCCAAGTTGCATCTCTAAATATATATGGAAAAACAGTAACCAGGGAGGAAAAAAAGGCTGAGCCTGCTGCAGCACACAGGAGAGATTATATAACTGTAGAAGAAAGTTTAAATTACAAGTTGTCACAAACACTGAAACAATGCCCAGAATCTTCCGCGTATTGTATCTTCTGTCCCACTACCAACATATTGGTTATTCCACCCTTTCCAAGTTCTGCTGCAGAATGAACTCTGGGATTGTGCTTTGTTTGGCAAAGAGTTTCCCCTTCTTTGACACATTGATGCAGAACCAGTGAATCCTGTTAGGGCTTACCTGATAGTATCATTTGGTATACTTAGAAGCCCCTTTTCTCATTGTGGGTTAGAATTCAGAGGTGTGGATAGATAATGGCAAAATATATCAAAATAATTTGAAAATCCTCCTCGAGTTAATAACATTTTTTTCCTGCTAGTCATTCTGCTCTTTTGAGAAAGTATGATTTTCCCACCACCTCAAAATAAGCAGAGTATTTTGCATTGAATATATGAATGCATTGTGGTACACGTGACTTGAAAGATGTCTGCACACACAGTCACAAACAAACAAATCAAAACTGGCTTAACTAGGAAACTCCCTGATTAGAGGGTAAAAAGCTACAGAAAGCATGAGAACTGTTGTATTAGTTCACATCAAAGATCTATATAGCCTAGTATCCTTTCTCTTATAGTGGCCAGGAGCAAATGATTGGGGAAAAACTTTTAGAAATAGGAAATAAAACCATTCCCCTTGACTGTTTCTAGATCTCCAGACAATCACCCATTTAAGAACTTCCTGAGTTGGAGTTTGCGTCCAGACCATGATATTTAATATCCCCACTATGCTTTTCTACCATCGTTTTCTTGATCGTCTTTTTGAGTTAATTTTTATTTTGCCCTTCATAGCATCTCATAGCAACAGATTCCTCAATTTAATGACCGTTCCTTCCCAGTCCTTCATGATCCCCTATATGAGTTGTGCCCAGTGTCGTTCCTCAAGAGTGTACAAAATAAGGCACTGTGATAGCTTTAAAAAATCTACCTTAGTTTCCAGAAGCGGTCTCTGTGGCTATAAGCTAGCTTTCCTACTTTCCCATTCTTCCTATTTTTCATTCCTTCTGAGTTTTTTCTTGTTATTCATCATTTAATAAAATAATTCTTGAAAAAAAGTCCTGATTTTATAATAGTATTCTACACAACATGATTTCAGGTTGGAAACATGTCCCATTCACCCTGATTTTACACAGTGGGAACAAAAAGCCCTTATATTTTTATTCAAAGTCTGTTTCTTGGGTTTAATGAGTAAAATCCCTTTATTCAACCAGTATTTTGCGAACAACCTAAATCTCAAAGCATGAGATTAGAGAGTATTTCTTGTAAATCCATTAATATCCAGAAATCCTTTTTCTTTTCAAAATATTTGTGAGAACTGAGTAATTTCCACAGCAAATTATGCAAATATGCTGTACAAGCTTTCCAGCACAGCTCAGCCAGTGCAAATCCTGACCTTCCAACACTCCTGCTGTTCCTGCTCTGGGCTTCTCTTCATCAGGCTGCCAATCATATGTTATAATGCCAAGTTTTGCAGTGTGAATAAGTGTCCACTAGAAGCCAAGATAATATCAATGAGTTTATTTACACAAGAAGACTAAACACAAATTCAAAGGTCATATGCAGAAAGAAAATTATTCTGGACTGAATTCATCCAAAAGTAGCTAAGTTTGTTGCAAGGATGCTAGATAAAATCTGCAGTCATGTTATGCAAATGCTAGACTAGATAGATTGTTGTGTCAGAGGAGACCATTAGAATGGTGAAATGTATTAACTTTTCCTGCTCCTTACCACCTGCAATTAAGAAAAAAACCCAAACTATTAAATTTTACTTTCAACTACCAATAGAGCATGTCTGGATAGATTGCACCCCACATAAGATTCATACTGTAGTACTTGAGATCAAGTTGGCCATTAAATGCCAAATATGCATCTTCAGAATTGTTGTGTTTAAAACAATATGTATTTTTTGCATGTATGGATGCATTTGTACTCTCTTAGGTGGATACCCAGAGGTATTGTAATAGTTCAAGGAAAACAGTAACAGCTGCGCAGAAAAAAAAATGCTACACTGTGAGAACCAGTATTAAGGTAATTTGCTCTGGAAATCTTGGTCAGATCTGCCATTCTGACTGGAAAAATAGAATTTATGTCAATTTCTTCTGGCTAGATGACATGAAGAAATCAACTTACTACAGTGCTGAGTTTAAATTTTCTAATGAACAGTGTGTAAAAAGATCTATAGGGACCCTTAAAGTTTAAATTTTATGCTATTTCTTTCTTTCCATGAGAGGCCAAAGAGGGAATCAGTGAAAACAAGAGTTTCCCATTCTTTGCAAGGGAATTCTCTTCCCTTTCTAAGAGATTGTTCAGAGAAATGCTTTGTCTCTTTGCTTACTTACTGCCTTTTTTATTTAATCATAATAGATGTTAATCTGCTGATTTTCTTTTCCTGGCTTCACAGATATTGTAGGAGTAGGATTCTTTTGCAATTATAGGAAGTAAGTTCTGGTATTAATGTGTGTAGATCACTGAAAGAGATGGAATTCACACTTCAACATCTTCTTAGTTACTTCATAGGGACCTATAGAAAGAAACCCCTGTACACCATAAAGCTAGAATACTACAGTGTGTAAAGTAAAAGACATAATGAAAGGATATTTGGGCCTCAGGGCAGTAACAGAATCCAGTGTAAGGTTCTTTCCACAGTGCATGTGGAGAGTTAATCAGTTCAGAAAAAAGATCTGAAATAGCAAGAAAACAGAAAGCCAACCTTCTGTTACACAATAAAGAAGTGCTGAGGAGTCAGGTGTGTCTTAAATCCACTTCTCTGTGGGATTTAGATGATGTCCTCACAGTTGTAGGGAGATAGTTTTGTCCTCTAACCCCACATTCACTCACTAATACTGCCTGCTCCACTACACAGGTATGATATCCCCAAGGAAGGTGTCCACCAAACGGGCTCAATCTGACTACAGAAGAGCAATGTAGCTGAGTAAGAGTCACTTCGCCCTAAGATGTCCCTAATCTAGCTTTCCTACCTCTACTGGTTGTGGAAATTTCCCCAATTCCTCCCAACTTCACCCAACTTCCATCACATCACAGCTTAAAAAATACATATAAATTCATTATCATTCTGCTACTGGTACAATACTGCATGTTGCTGCAAAACAATGAGATCAAAATAAGTTATCATTCTTGGGATGGCACAATCATTTTTACTTACTTTCCAGAGCAGCTTGCTCTGGCTGACTCTCATTGCAATTTATTTGCTTGTCTTCTTGAAGGACTAAGACTAATCTCTGTTACCTCCTTGAAGGTATTGCCTTAGTCACATCTATAGGTAAATGTGAATGCAAAATACTTTCACACTGGAGATCTCCCATGCTGATAAAACTTAGACAAATTCATTGCATCAGAAACAGCAGAAGAACTAGCAGGACTCCTTGCAGGTAAGCTAGTAGATGGAGAAAGACCCTGGAACTGAGGGAAGTCTCTAACTAATCCTTCAGTAAAATTCCTTACTTTCATTCTAGCCATATACTCTAAGCTGAAGGCTACATAAAGGAGGATTCTCATCCTTTCCTCTCAACCCATAAATTTTGAATTCCTTTCTGCACTGAACCCAAACTTAAAAAAAAAACATGAGAACTGCATGCTTAGAATGGACCAGTGCATGATGAGTACTGTTTTCCTCAGGGAAGCACTGAACAGAGGTTTAATCCTCTTAGACAACACACATGACCTGGAACTTCCACATCTGTCTAAGTGCTGAATCTAACAGCACGTGAAAGCTGTAGGCTCAGACTAAAACCAGAAAACAGTAGTTTAAAGAGCTCACCTGCTGCAACGAACCTCTCAAAAGAAGCAGCTGAGTGAGATTAGGATCAGATCCAGAGCAATTGGGATATTAGATAAATACGAAGCTGCTTACCTTTGACAAGACTGGGGTGCTTGGGAACTTTAAAACTGTAAAAAGAAAGGCATGTAAAGTTACAATTTTCAGACCATAGTTCTTGACTAAGATACTGAACTTCAGTGCAAGTCCGAATTTAGCCACCTGCATTCTTTTTAGACCTTTAAAGGCCCTAGATCTCATCAGAAAATCTTTCTTCGGTTGTAACGTACTTTGATCATTACATGCTTCTTAGAAGCAAAGCATTTACATTAACAGGAAGAAAATAATCCATTTCATCAGAACTTCTTTGCAGCTTTGAGTTGACATGTTACAACAAGCCAAGGACCCATTTCATTACTGAAAAAAAACCACCCACAGATAATAATCTCACTCTTCTCTTACCCAGTGTTATGAACTGGCTGCAGGAAGTGGCAATATTCTGCAAAGCACAGCACAGCATTGGCAACAGGTATAAGCAGCTCAGTCTGTACCTTTGGATGAATTAGCAGCTGCGTGTTGTGTTTGTCTGCTTCATGTCAAAGTGCTTGCAAATGGGAAACAGGTTACCTTCACATCACTTTCATAAACAGCAGTTTTATATAAAGTGAATTAGTATTTTGCTTTTCAGTAGATTCTGTTCCAAGTAATGTGATAGCTTGCAGAGAAGGAAACTAAAAAGCAAGTGCAAGAGGGATCCATTACTACTATGTATAACAAATGAAGGATTTTAATTGCAACATGGAAATTTTTTTTCTTTTATTTTTTTTTCTGTAAAGTACAGATGGCGATTATTTTGACGGGCTTCACTTTCAGATTGTGCTTCCAAAATGCTGCATTTAGCAACTAACTGGAAGAATACTTTTTATTATATGTTCTAGCTAGACAGATAAATACCTCCACAGTTTGAAACCATGAAGAATATTCACAAACCAGCACACTTTGTGACTGAGCAGCTGTTCTGTACTTAAATGCTGTTGGAAGTTTAAAAAGGCAATAACTCTCCTTAAAAATGCCATACAGTTTTCAAGAATGATAACTTTTCTGCTTGGGTTTTCTTTACTTATGTTTGACATTTTGAAGCAGTTATAATTGACATTATAATTGGCATTATAACTGACTACCTGTCAGGACCGAATTGCATTTAGCTGCTAAACAACATTATCCCTATTGATAGTATTGTCCATCACTGACTAGCATTACCTTAAATGATTGTACTGCCTTACAAACTCTTGTAATTAATAATGGCCAAATTGCCAGAAATTAAGATTTGCTCACATTTTGAAAAGGACCAAAAACCTCATGACTTGAGAAACTTTCCTAAGATGATTACACTTTTCAGTCATTCATAAAGTGTCAAGTATTGCAGATAAGACCATTGATCGTGCAACCAAGCATATAGGAAGAAGTATGCTTACATCTATACTGCTCTGTGACTTTGTTTCTGAGACAATTTCCAGCAGAGGAATCCCAGCTTGCACCTGTATCCACACTGCAGACTTTCAGCCCCTTTTGGCAACGCACAGTGCTCCCATGCCTTGGGCCCTTCCCACTCAACAACATTGTTCCTGGTCAGGCAGAGAACCCAAGCTGCGGCACAGGAAAGCCTGTGACACATTCTCAAAATCATCCCCCTGAGACCAAACTCAAACCTTTTGGTCATCAGCCTCTCCCTCTACTCCTAAGGCGGCTCTGAGGATAGAAACAGATAGGACATAATAAGAGAGTTCATTCTTCCAGGAAAGTCCACAGACACATTACACACATGTAACACCCTGTTCTCTGTTGTTGACCTCTCCTTACCATTCATCCCAGGTCTCAGAGGCCTTTTCCATGTCCCAAAATCACCCAACCACAATAATAGTGGAGAATGATCCTTCTTGTATCTGAGTATGATGGACAAAACATGTTCCTTCCCCAGGGGATCAAATCAGGAGGCAAACATCAGCTACTCACTGCTTTATTTCTGACAAGAGCATTCACAGTCATCAAGGGTACTCCAGTAGGATCTGTGCCTGCTGGTCTTGTAGAAGCAAACACAGATGTCTGATAGAAAGGGCATAATCTCTTTCATTGCTCTGGAATATTTTATCAGTGGCCTTCTGAAATGAAGTTAGGCTTAGACCATCTGTGTCAATGGTAGACAGGCATTATCAAGTGGAATTTCTGCACCAAAGTTTACTGAAGGGTCAACAGATTCTGACACTAACCAATAGAAATCTCAGAAAATCTGCAAGCTTCTTAAACTGTCCATCTTAACTTTCAAATTACTGTTGAGCATGTATGTTCAGCAGACCAGTGAACAGTCCTCAAGGAATACTGGCCTTTACTTTTGCCTCCTTTCAACCTTCTTTTCCAGTCTCAAGCTCTTGAGTCATGCCAGTCCTGTTCCCGTACTTGCTGACAGTATTTCAAAGCAGTTCTCAAAATGTTCTTCATGATAATCTCAATCAATGCTAAACGTTTTAAAGAATTTCTTTGGTTTTTTTTTCAGAGGCAAAGAAACTTTACCCTTCTTTTGGGAAGAGTAAGTGTGTAAGGTGTGACTGAATACCTTTACCTCCCTTCTGCCTCTTCTTTTTCTCCAACATGGCAGCTTGATGATGAGGCCCTGGGACAGGGAAATTGGGGAGAGGATAAGGGGGAGATCACTAGCTTACAAGTGACCTGATTGTGTCCATTAAAAGAACAGGAGAATTGGGAAAGAGAATAGGTTCTTTGGTCAAAGAAATTGCAGTGCCAGAATTGCTGCCTGCAGAGTAATTGTCACTGTCCTCTATGTGTTTAGCCCCTGAGGTCATCAGACTCAAAAATGTTGAATTTGAGAATGCTGAGAAAATAAGAACTATGTGAGTAGCTCTGATAACCTTTGAGTGAAATGTTTGTGTGTGTCCACCCTTCCTTTAGAAAGATTAGATGTTTCTTGCAATTTATTCTTCTCCAGAACTCACTTGCTTTCTAGCTGCTAGTTTGCTATTGCTGCACAATTTTGCAGATAGCTTTTCACAGTGAGAGACACTGAGTGGACAGTAGGCCAGGTGCCTCTATAAAGCTGTTTGGCATATTTCTGAAAGAGATGGAAGCAAAAGTTCAGCTGCTCCTGCTATTGCAGCATAGAAAGCAGGACACCCTCAGCACAAGATGTGTGCGATGCCTCCTCTTCCTGCCTCACAACGACTCAACATCACTGCCCCACCCCTTTCTTAAATGTTTACTTTTAGTGGGCTAATACATATGTAAAAGCTGGACCAGCCTATGAGTGGATGGGTTCACAGTAGAAATCAAGAATGTAACAGCAACACAAAGGTAGCAAAGCATTCTTTCAAGTAAAAAGGTATTGGGAGGTTGTCCATAATGTTGTCCATGTCTATCCTAAAATTATGCCTTACTGGGACAACCTAGGCTGCACTGAGTTGTGTTTCTTCTGTGCAAGAACAAATGATGAGCAGTGGCTTGTCCAGCTTGCAGGAGTTACCTCGCTTCTCTTGTTCCTTGGTAAAACTGTAACCAAGGTCATGAGCGTGTACTCAATGTTAGAGGAGACCATCCTGAGGAAAGTTTTGCATTCAGGAGAGACAAAATGAGAAGCTCATGTAAGCTTTACAAACTTTTCCTTTTTTTTGGGGTGGTGGTGGTGGTTTGGTTTTCCCCTTCATTCTTTTCTTGTAGCATGTTCTTCTAGCACTAGAAGCTTGGAAACATTGCTGCTGTCTGAAGCAGCCTGTTTTCTCTGTGGCAAGAGGAAGGACAGGAGTTGGTTGGATGAGCAAGCACAGACACACTGGGTAGTTTTCAAAGTGATCTGATGGTGACAGGAGCATTCAGGTGAGTGGAGCAGCCAGCTGGAGCACTGTGCCTGGCAGGGCCATTCCAGGTTCTGCCTGTGGCTTATAGCTGTGAGATTTGGATCTGCTGGTGGCTCTCAGCTTGAGCCTTTGCCAGCAGTGTCAGAGGAAAGACTCCAGGTGAAAGAAGGAGCTATGGCTTTAAACTGGAAGAGGGAAGATTTAGATCAGATGTTAGGAATAAATTTTTCATGGTGAGGGTAGTGAGTCACTGCAACATGTTGCCCAGAGAAGCTACTGATGCCTCATCCCTATAAGTGTTCAAGACCAGGCTGGATGAGACTTTGAGCAACCTGGTCTAGTGGAAGATGTCCCTGCCCATGGCAGGGGGGTTGGAACTAGATGGTCTTTAAGGTCCTTTCCAACCAAACCATTCTATGACTCTATGACTGAAAAGCCAGAGGGCTAGCACGTTGTGAGAGCTGTAGCTGTTCTGTTCATCATTTGGGTGGTTCTCTAGTAATGCATGTGAAGATGAGGCAGGTTCTGACTCTGATCATGGAGAGTTTCATACACAGTTTTGTGTAGGGCTCCTCTGTGGTGGATGGACAAATGTCCTGTTACTGTAAGGCAGTGGACTTAGTTCTGCTGAGCCTGGTGCTCTGCTGTGCCACTCTGATTTCACAGGTGGCTTCACACAAGGTTTTGGGAGCCACACACCATATTCCAGTTTATCAGGTAATAAAAGATATGGATTACAGTAGTGTCTGCATGAGAACAAGGTAGAGTAAAATATACAATGTCTTGATACATTAGAACTTTTTCTATGAACGATCTCTAGGTTGTTAATTTTTCCCCCCCTGGGACATAGAAATAACTAGCTAGGTCATTAAGTTCAGCTTGGCTGAAGGTTATAAAATAATAGCAGAGGTGGATTTATTCCCTGAGGATGTAACATTTAAGGATTGCTAGACCATAGCAGAATTCATCCATTCATAAAAAACATTTGCTAACAGTCCCAGTATGCTTCCAGTGTTTTAGAGAACGTGTTGAAGGAAGCAAAAGCAAATCAGAGAAATGTTCAGATTGCCACTTCAGTCATATTCTAGCCAACCTCTACCTACACACAGTGCAAAACCAGCAACAAACCCAAATCTATCCCAGTTTTCAGAAAAATACTTTCTTTCTGTATTTTCCTTAGCTGAGTTAAAGAATGTCGTTCAACAGAATCTCTTAGAAGGAGGCTAACCTAGTAAAAGAAATTATTATTTTTTTTAAATCTGTAGTAGAAGGAGTGATAACAGGGAAGTTCTTAAGCAATAGTTGCGGATTGTATTAGACCCAGAAAGAAAGCAAAGTCTTACAGGCAAAGATAAATTAATTGATGATGCAGAAATATCTAGCCAAGGGAACCTAAGAAAAAGCCTAAGATGGAAGAAACAGAAGTCTAAAACATCACTTGCAATTTCTTTCTTCTTTGACAAAATTGCCTCAAGATTACTTCAGTGACATCTCTGAAGTATGATTTCTCCTTCTGGATTCACTGTTGCAAGCACTTAAATGCCTGACAGTGCAAATGGTTTGCCCATCTGTAAAGTTACTTGGAAACATAAAGTGGTACATCTAGATGAGAGTATGCTAGTGAAAGTAATGGATTAAACTTCAAACTTTCTAGTTCCTTACCTAATTTTCATGGCATAGTTTTGTGGCAGTTCATCCAGAGGAAACACATTGGGGTGGGTAATGCTAAACAATATCCCTAGAACTTAGTAGTTGGTATCTTTAAGCTTCTAAGCACATGTGAATGAATGGTCTCACATATGTGTGTATTCCCACGGCACTGATTTGACTAAGACTTTGTGGCTTTGAGGACAGAATTTTCTCCAATTGATGTTGGCTAATGTGTTTGGACATGAAACATGAAAGACTTTTTGAATAATCTTCTGACTTGTGACTCTTTAGAACCTCCTCCTGACACTTTTAGACCACTTGACATCTCATAGGACTATCTGACCTGAGGAATTTTGTACTGTTTTCTCATTAAAATGGTCAGCAAGGAGTTAGTGACTCCATTGGAAGTTAACGAAGACTTGGAGGACAAAACAGATGAGTTGCTATATTTTTAAAAAATAAATTAATTTAGTCCTTTACTCCTTCAAAGTTGGAAAAATGAAATCCTCAATATGCTAACCTTTGATTTGTTTTCTTGATTATTCAAAATGAAATTATTTGCTACATGTATGATGGAAATAGCCTGGAAAATGCTCTTTGTTTACTCTCTGCCCAGAATTTGCACTAATCCTGGAGTACCAGCAAGATTTATCAACAGTTCAGAAACTTTTACAAACATGTTCCCAGCTGCTCACACTGATTATCAGGATTTCACAAAAGTCCTGATTTTGCTAGTAATACGACTGAACTTCCAGAGCTTCAGAGGAAGAATACTTCAGAAACAATAAACCCTCAGCCTACAGGATGCAACTAAATTGTTCGAATTCATGAACTGCCTTTGAGAAAATTAAACCATTTTGAATTGTAAAACTGAAAGTAGCAAAAAGTGTTTGAAATGCCAAAAGGGCAGCCCTCCAATGGAAAATTTTTCTGGAAGGAGTCAGATAAAGACTCCAGAGGAAGCTGTCACTACATTATTAGTGTCATCAGGTTACTGCTCTGTGGACCAGAGTAACCCAATCACCACAGAAACAATGAGAAGGAGGATGAAACAGATTATAGTAGTTGGTGAAAAGATGTATGATATTCCCCTTTCTCCTTCCCACTCATTTATTTTTCATCCCACTTCCCCATAAAGCCTGTTTTGCAAAACATTTGTAGTCTTCTTCCACTGTAGAGAGCCCGGAGCCTTTATGGTGATAGGGCCCAGCTCTCTTTTGGCCCAAATTCTCCCACATTCAGATTCTTCTTTTCCCAATAATTTTTTTCTCCTCAGACATTGACTTCTTGTAGCTATTAAAACTCTACTCACCAGGGTATTTCTTCCTGATTTATCATCCACAGAAAAATACAATCAGGATTATATCAAAAGCATGATTTAGATGTTACATTACTAGGCAGTTAGCATTCATGTAGACATGGTCACGTGCTGTTACTATTCTCATTCCAGAACCTTTGTTATTTTCAGTAGCCCTCTATCATGATACAGTCTGCCAGTGTAGACGTGCCCTGAGATTGGTTAGAAACGGCTGCCTCTGCACTTAATTTTCACAGATATTCCGTTCTTCAGCTGCCTCTCTGCTTCTGCTGCAGCCAAGGTATCTGGTTGTAGCTTGAAGACAAACCTGAGTTCGTTTTAAAAATACTTGAGTATCAATAGCAGTATAGAGAGCAACATCAGCTGAGTGTCTCAGCCAGTATGAGCATTTGATATGACTTGAAGTCAACAGTTCAGACATATCTATAGGGGTTACAAACACTACCCTAACTTGTGTGGCCATCAGGGTAGATATGTTCTTAGAAAGAGTACGATTCTTTTGGTCCGATTTTGTTTTTAATACGGGTGACAGTGTATTCTCTCACAGAATCTGGCAGATTTTTAATGTCTTCCCATTCCTCATTGCATTGTTTGTGGGAAGGAATAGGCTATCTGTCAGATCATTACCCTCATACCTTTCTTGGATTATCTCCTTCTTGCAATGGAAATTTGTCCAACTAAAAGTTGAAGAAAATATTAAGGGCCTGTTGGTTTCTAATTTATTGTTTTCTGAGGTCTTGCAGTGATGTAACAGTGCCAGGGAATACATCTCAGTGGTACTCATTAAATCTGGATGAGTGACTGAGAGGTTTGCATTAGAGTGGCAGGACACATTTTGTTTCTTTTTCTTAAGATTCTGTATCTGTTAGAATTAAAATCCAATTTACTTGAATTATAGGGTTGTAGTGAAATCCATTACACTAAAAATCAAGGCATTTAGCTGCTAAGAATAGGTCTTTATGAAGAAGATAGTTACAAAGGTATGCTATGTGATAACATTGTCCAGACAGCAAATAAAAAAATGTACAATGGGTAAAGTTGTTTCAAAATGTATTGCAAAGTATTGATTTCTTTCAGGTACCAGCAAATCAAATATGAAAAGAAAGATAGTAATCATATACACCATGGCAAGCGTGTACTTTCACTGACAGTAGATATTTTATTTTAACATTTTCTATTACAGGTGCATATTGTAGTGGGGCAGGGAGAGATCCGTACTGATTTATGTCCTTAATAAGCTATTGGCTTTTCCTGACAAAGAAAAGGATAGTTGCAAAAATGATGTACTTTATTGATCAGTGTTGATTAATAGATTTAGAGCACTTTACTTGGTGAAGGTATTCTTTTTTTCTGCATAGTGATTTTCATGTGTATTAATTAATACTGTTTAACAAATTAGCTATGTAAACATATTAGAGATATTGTTGGCACTGGCTAGTTAAGTCACACAGATAATGATTTAAATTAATTATTTTTTTAGTGTTAGATGGTTGATGCACAATCATCCTTTTCTTTCATCACTGTTCTTTAACTGAGCAAACACTGAAACACTTTCTCAAATGTGTACGTGTACCCAAGTCTCTCCATCATTCTCTATTATAACAGATTTAATACATCTTCTGTCCACACTAAGGATGTAAACATATAATGTAAGACTCTTAACTTTACAAACAGCTTCTGGTTTCAACTGAAAGCAACAAAAAAATCTTTTTCTTTTTTTTTTTTTTTTAATCTGAAAGATAAAACAAAAAGAAAAACCAAAATAATTTTCCTTATTAAATAACTCTTAACTGTAAGCCTAATAGTGTCATGCCGTAACTCCTTACATTAACCAAACTTCAGTTACATAGGTTATGAACACTTGGCTAGGAGCTGAGTGCAAGCAAACAGATTTAAAACTCATTTATCAGTACAACACCTTGGCTGCTAAGTCTGTTATAACTATTATCACCAGGTTTCCTATGGCACACCATTAGAAGAACCAGATTCCTCATCCCATTAAGCAGTCTTAATGTACTTGTGCTGCAAGTGGACAAAGAACACACATTGAGTGTCCTTGAGTTCAAAGGAAAATGTCACTGTCCCGAGCTTAGAAATTCCTCCTTATGCATTGATTATATTATCATAGGAGACACAGAGACAGTTGATATTAGAGTGTCCTGGACTTATAGAGCAATCATCTCAGATAGACTGATGTATCCGAATACCCTTGGTTTGCACAGATGCCAGATAACTACCATAGAACCTCTTTGATTTGGGAAATCCTTAGCCTCTTAAGGAAATAATTTCATAAGGAGTGACTCCTTGAATGCTTTATCTTCCACAAGAATATATCTAGAAGAGAAAACAATGAATTTCAGTGCCAGTCTGAAACTTTGAGCAGTGAGATACCATTGAAAATCTGGCCCTGAGTCAGGAAAGCAGAGGCAGGCTGTGAGGCTGCTTTATCTTCATAATGTAAGCAGAGAAAATAATCTCTAAAGTATTATGTTTTCCATGACACAGAGTGGGTTTTTACTTTTTTTCTTTTTTGTGACATTAATACTTAAATCAGTAACAATATGAATCAGTCCTTTTTCCCAAAGATAAGCGGTGACCCTTAAAAACACTTAGGTATAAAACCTCAAGCCAAATGTTTGAATATCCTATGTTCTAATCAGTGAGTTATTAATTGTAATCATCCTGCCCAAGTCAAATTTTATTCTCATTTAGCCAGCATCTGATTGGTTTTCAGTCAAACTTGCTTGGTGCTCAAATTGTCATTTGAGACAAAATGAGCTTACCACTTCAGAGAAATAAAAAGCAGAACAAAACAAAGATTACATACAAAATAGATAAATTCTTAGTTTATTTTTGAGTTTTCTTTCTTACTGTGGGGGTGTGTGTTTACGTGTTTGTTTATTTGTTTTTGTTTTGAGCTAGACCTTCAGTTGGTACAAATCCCAGAATCACAGAATTGATTCAGTTGGAAGAGACCTCTGGGATCATCGAGTCCAACCTTTGCCCTAACACCACCATGTCAACTAGACCGTGGCACTAAGTGCCACGTCCAGTCTTTTCTTAAACATCTCAGGGATATCAGGAAAGTTTTTCTGGATTTTTTTTTTTTTTTCAGGATAGTTTTTCTGATTTTAATGAAGCTATACACTTTTATCTGGTTGTGTGGTGGTGCATCTCCCACCCTACCTTTCCTAGGCCTTGCCATGATTTTAGAAATCCATGCCTTAGCTTTTGTGTAATGAATTAGGTGATTAAGCACCCCTTGATTCCACCAGAAACTCTCTCACAGCTAAGGATGGAAAAACACTGATCATACCAGCAACAAACATCTGTCACCTGGTCAAGGGTGGGAACTTGACAAAACAGTCCTCGGTACATCTCTTATCTGAACAGAAATGACAAAGCAGGCCTTGTAGGCCTGTAGCAAAGTAGGCCTCTGTACATCTCTAGTCTGAATCATAGCTTGAGTAGAATATGGTATCAGTGCTTACCCACTCAAACTATGATCGGAATGGAAATTCATGATGACTGAAGTCAATCACCTTGCAGACTTATAAACAGCGGTCCTAAGTGAGACCTTTTGAGCTCTCCTGGACCACAGCAGGCTGCAACCAAGATCTCCCTCTGAGTCGGACACCTCTCAGAGCTCACAAACTCTCAAGTTTGCGAAGTTCGGAGGATCATTGCTGAAATCAGACAATGAAGCCTGGACTGAAAAACCTTCACTCCTTGAGACTCAACCCTCACCCGCTGAGAGATGCTAAGGCATTAGAAGTGAGTATTCCACAGAACTCGAGGGAAATTTTTCTAATAGGTGTACCTATCTTTATACACTTATTCCTTTACACATTTATACCTTTATACAGCTATTTCTTTATACATTTATTTATTTACATATATATTTTTGTACATGTACTCCTTTACATATACATATTGCTCTTAGTGTTTGTATGTATACATGTGTGAATCGATTCAAATACCCTATAGTAATTTAAGTCATTGCTATGATCGTAGTTCTTCATAGATGTTAAATTAGTTAGCGATTAAGTACTGTTAGATAAAGGTGCTGCTACATCCTACTGCGAACTGCCTCACTCCTTATATCTATTAGACTTAAACCATTGACCAAGTCTGAGACAAGGGGTAGATCCAGCCGCACCTAGACTCCTCTCTGAGGAGTTTAGAAAGCAAGATGGTCTACTCAGAACCTCGTGATTCAACAGGATGATCTCCTTTACGCCTTCCCCTTTTACCTTTGATCTCTGTGTAAACCACTCTAGCTTGATTTTAACCTTTTTTTTTTCCTTCTTTCTTGTGTATCTTTCTTTCTTATAGTACATAATAGAGTGAACCTTGCCATTGAACTTTGTTAAGTCACCTTTCTATCATTTCATATTAAAATGATTTCTGCTAATACCTTTGGTGGTGATTGTTTGAGTGACCTTAAAACCTCTCATTCACGACAGGTTGCCATGTATAAATCATCTCTTGGTTAGAAGAGCCATCATTCTGTGTAAAAATGTTGCTGAGGTTTTTCTGACAATATTAAAGAAAGTTTTAGGTGACCAGGAAGAGGCATTAAAATATATTGCAGCTGCTGACTATTTAATGGGTTGTTTCTGTGCTATTGATAGAAAATAGCACGGAAATGACTTCACAATGTTGAGCCAAAATACAGTTTTGGTTAGTTATTACTAGTATGAGACCGTTCACATTGTTAAGTAGCTATAATTCCATACAACCATGAATAGAAGTACTAAGAATAATCATCAAAACAAAATCAAGAGAGAAAGACAATGCAACCAAAAAATTAGCAGGAATTTTGGCTCATATATATGCTGCCTCCCCTAGTGCAGCAACTAAAATTTGTGAATAAATTTCATGTATTTCTTCTTGTCAGATTACTGGCTAACACTAGCATCTAAGCCTTGTAGTTTTGATTCAAGATTCTCGTGACAGTCTTGAGGCCAGGAAATCACACAAAATTAACTTCATTCTTGTAAAAAGAACTGAAAAGAGAAGAATAAAGGGTAAACATCAAATACACTCTCATGGTAATTCTAATGCTATTCTGATTACTGTCATATGTCTTTTTTAGCTGTAATACAGTTAAAAAAAAGATGAATTGTAGATGAATTGTTGATGGGATCTCTGATAAAATTCTTTTCACAGCATCAACATTAACCAACAATTTAAATGCATTACATCCAGAAAAAGTTAAAAGGTATCTATGAGATTATGTGTTATCTGGGATAAAATGATAATAATGGAAGATTATTTTCTGAACTCCCAATTTTCAACCAATTGCTGAAGGAGAGATTCGTGAACTTTAGACTTGTGAAATTTAGGACTTCTTTATGTATTTATGACTTTTCACCTTCTGTCATAAGAAAGGAAGGAAGATCCTGACATTTGACATCCATTGCCCAGTGAAAGAACACTAAAGTACTTGTTGGCTGCATGAAGCTCTTTCAGCAGAAAGGAAGGTTGAACTAACGAATTTTTCCAGTTGTGTTTAAAAACATTTCAACAAGAAATAGGGAAAATGTAAATTCTGAATTGCCAAATACCAGTTAAGGGGACAAAAAATTATTTAATGTGTATATATATATAAACTTCCTCCAGTAAAATTTCAACATTTGCCACACTATCTGCCCAAATCTGGAAAATGCTGAAAAACTTCTAACATTATTTGTGTAGAGTGAAAAAATTACTGGTAGGTTTAGTTGAGCTGTGAAACTGTGAATGTACTCTTTTAGCTCAATAGTAGGCCATGTTTCATGCAATTTTAAAATTGTGATTAGAAGTAGTGACCTTCACTGAATTCCACCCACTGACTTTTTTTTTTTTCTCCCATTGGGAATTATGTATCTGTTTCATATACCAAAAAGGCAGCTGTATACAGTGAAATACTGTAATAGATTTATATACGTGAACATATGAAGGTTTTTAAAAGGATGGTTTCATAGTATTTGCTCTTCTGAAAGCATAGGCGTCACTGAGTAGTTATGTGTCTCCAGCCTGCATTTTAAGGAACTTGTATCCTAGAACCACTGTTATAATTGGACCGTAACCATCGTTCAGGCACTTGAATGCTAGTGAAAAAGTGCTAGTAAGGAAGAATCACATTGAAGTTCTGTTTCATATGTCTAGCTGTCGTTTTTTCCTTACACTTATTTAATCCATGCTAAATAAGATTCAATTTCATACCTTCGAAATCACCTATATCTCCTTATAGCTGATTTTTATAAGTGACTGAAAACCTATTAGTTAACATATGCATCAGAGACACATGCAAATACAAAAGAATTTTGTTAAGTAAATTGCTGCTGGTAGTAGAATGATCATAACCTACAGTGTAACACTAGGCTATAAATACTGAGGCGGAAGGCCAGGGCAGAGAGGGATCTAAAGAACTGTAATTCGTAAGTCCTTATCAGTAGACACACAATATGTGCTATATGGCAATGTACCTGACTGCTTGATGAAAATAATGGGCCTCAACTGAAATGTAAAGTTCTTAGTGTTTAGAGAAAGCTGTAGCATTCAAAGGATCTCATGCAAGAAACGGATCTGTGGCAGCAGGAAATTATAGCTATCTCAGATCCCATTTCACAGTAGAGAAATGTGTGAAAATTTATGGCATTTAGCACTGAGGTATGTGAGCTCTGAAAACAATTTTACTGGAAAATGAGTATGCATAAAGTTCCCCAGATTTTTTGTAAGATCTTTTAACATTGAATGATAATTCCAACTCCCTCCAAGATAGAATAAATAAAAAATTGGCCCCTCAGGCTAACAATGAAGTGAAACTTCAAAGAAACCTATCTGGATCTCCTGAAGAGTAAGGGTTTTTTAACAGTCCTCTCTCCTACATGCACAGAACCTGGCCTCTGAATTTTCTGAGTTCAGCACCCATTTATTTTGCATACTATCATAGCACTGAATTATACTGAGATGTATTCTGTTGAAACATTCATACTTGCAAACACACACACACAGACACACATACACACTTTTCCTCATTAAGAAACCGGGAGCGTAACACCACCACTATATTTACTACAACTCAAATTTGGCTATGCAAATATGGAGTCTTGTTCGATCTGCACAAAGAACTCCATGGCAATGAGTGAGTGAATGTCAGCAACTTTAGTGGATGTTACAAAGGGCAGACAGCATCCTTTGTTGTACCTACACAGCATGCTCAGCAATGCTAAGGGCAGAAGCTCCTAAGAGCTACTCCAGCCCTTGTATAGCTGTCTCATACAGAACTGTGATAGCAAAAGACTTTTTTATAAGGCTGTGTAGGAGATTAAGCTACCTGTGTTTGCCCTTGTTTCCCTTCAGGTGTTTGCACTGTAGATAAATGGACTAAAAGCAGAAAATAATAAAAACAACTGACTGTAGACATTTCCAAATCAAACTCCTATCAATGCATGCGGCCAAAACCAGTATTTCCTACGATGTCTTTCAGAATATGTATGTATTACCACGTGGGCTGAGCAGTACTTAAGATGAGACCTTTTCACTGAGTCTATATCTTAGTATGCAATCATGGATTGTAAATGAAAGAGATTATCCTTTGGAAGCAATATTATTTATGAGGTAATAATGGACATCTCATTTACTTTTAACCTCTTCTTTGAGCTCTTTGTCTTTTTATTCTTTTCAGTTACAACAAGCTCCTTAGTAATGCCAGTGGTGCTGTTTGCACTGACGTCAGTGTAGTTATGCTTCTGTAAATGAGACCAGAATTAGGTCTGTGACAGACCAACAGTGCTGCAGAGCCCTTCAGATGAACAATGATATTGTTTGCACTACATATGCTTTTCCTACAATCATTTAATGTGAAAGACAGTTTCAATCTGTGAGTTTTGCTGATAATGTTATCATCATTCTTTCCTTCTCAAAATAGGGGATTTGGAAAAAGGAATTAATTACTATAAGTTCTGATGCTATGAACTTTTGAGGAAGTGTTTAGGTCAGTTATGCTTTTAAAGAGGGAACTTCAAAGAAATAAAAATCATTATCTAAATAAATAGTGCGGCTAATCATATTTTAACAAAAAAATTGCTAGCAAGATTTTATAAAGAAAAAGTCTTGCATTTTAACAACATCTAACAAGCACACAACAGAATGCTGCAATTCCAAGATTTTTGAAATGAGACCACTCAGGGGCTTAAAATTAAGCAAGTGCTAAGAGCTTTACTGGACTGTAGCCAAAATGCTCAGAAACCATGCCGTGTCTCTTAAGGCTTAAATAGTTTTGAGATATTTTCTATTATACTATTCACCATCTTCCCTTGATGATTGCCCAATAGAACAAACAACATTGTACTTAATACAGGAGCATAAGATTTCCCACTGTTGGCCATTTTCCATGCTGGAAATTAATAATGTATTCTTAGTCTGTGAACTTGATTCTCCTCTTCATTTATCAGTTTTATGCCAAAGGAATTATACTGAATAGCTTTTTATTCCAAAGGATTTTTCAAAACTCTTTCTGAAAATCAAAATAAATTATGCTGACCTTAGCTTATAGCCTCTGATCACTACTTTTAAATATGGTTTTACTCCTTATAGCCAATATATTTTCATTGTTAGTAAACAATTCTTGCTCTAATCTCTGTAATGCTGACATGCTCTATGAGCTATGAAAATTATCTAAATACAAGAACTAAAGCTAGAAAAAAACCACACCAAAAACTCAACTCCCACCTTCCCCCAAATGCATAGTTACAGTAGTAGCAGAGTAGGAACAGGTTAAAGCAAAATCAACATGTTTGTTCATTAAAACAATCTGAATAACTAGAAGTAACCATAGCATCAAATTCATCATTTAATGCCAATTTGGCTTATCTTCAACAGAAAAACAAAACAAAAACCGCCTACAATTTTTCATGTCTAATTTACAGTGGATCCATGTGCTAGTACCATAGCAATTATCCAGGCACTGTCAAGAATAAAAAAAAAATTTTTTTCTTCCTTGGTAACCTTTAGCTTAGCACTTCAGAATAATATGTTCACTCTAGCATGATTAGACACAATAAATATGAGAATGACTATTCTGATACTTTTTGCAGAAAGAAAAAAGATATTTTTCAGAAGGAAAATGCAATGATATGGAATTGTCATTTATACCTTGCATAGGAAAAGAAATTCAAAAGCTTTAGGATGTAAACTGTCATAGGAAAATCACTCAGAATTCAATCAGACTTAATGGATCTGCATATTTGAACAAGAAATGTCATGAGGGTGGGCTATCTTTGATGATTCCCTGCATAGTACTTTCCACAAAAAATTTGAATTGCCCAAAGTTACTATTCAGTGACAAGATTCTACATTTTGTTCCCATATTTGGAAGTAGGAGGTTGTCACCACAAAAAAATTCCACAACAGACACTTTGGCATAACCTATTCCAGGTGCAGAGGAATAGCATCAACTGTCTGATGTCTTAGTTGCCTTGAGCTCAGGGAAACAATGTTAAAAGGAAAAGTAGAGAGATTGGAAGAGATGTGGGAATGTGCATGGAAAAACTGCAAGTCTTGACAAAAAGATTAGTATTTTCCAAACTTGGCCAGGTGCAACTTAGGGGTCGTTACTGACGACTTGCCTAGAGAGTGGTGGTGATAAGGCCCCAAATGCATAGAAAATTAATTTATTTGAATATTTTAAATTAACTTAAAGGTATAAGAATTTGGTCAAACCTATAGCCAAAGAGGAAATCATGGAAGTGAGTATGGCTGGAGAGCAGGAAAATTGTTCACTGGAGATTGTCCAGCAAGAGAAAATGGCTGGGTAACAGTTTCAGTGCCTGATCTATAGCCCCCTGAAGTCAGTGGGAATGCTTTAAAGGGACTTAAGGTCTGGAAGAACAAATTAAAAACCTCAGAGTAGACATGCATTGTCCGTAGGAGGTTCAAAGGTTGGTCCTTTGAGAGAGAGTGGTGGACTTTCAAGTGACCCCCAAAAGGAGTGGATGTAGAATATCAGGTGGATTTTCTCCAGGTTCTCCTGTGCAAATTCGTGCAGGGATACGCAAGAC
>NW_009628490.1:0-5756 GCF_000690535.1 Cariama cristata
CGGAAGCCCAGAGCGCAAACCCCTCTCTCTGCCCCCTTCTCAGTATATAAAAGCAAAAGTCTTGTTACTCTTGTACCCCAGAGGTTTTCCATTCCAACTTATTATCCAAATCACACAATAAGCACACCGCATACAAAGAGGGGGGACTACTGTAATTTTTTTTAGAGGGAGAGAGAAACTCACCACCGTCATATTCTTCCTCGTCTTGCGCTTTTATGGTTACAAACCGACCCAACAGAGCAGCAATGATGAAAAAAGTTCTCGTTTGTACCCAGATTGCCATCACGCCTAGATATTAGGCATGTATCCTCCTGGGCAGCAAAAAGTGCAGAAACGTAAGGTTATTTTAGCACCATGAAGCCAGCTGGGGAGTCTTTCTGCTTTTCAGCATCAGTTCCAGGACAGTCTGCGAGCCCCTTTTTTCAGCACCAGCTCCAGGGCAAGTCTGCAAACACTCCTTTCGGGGACGCAGCTTTAAATAGGAAGAATGCAGCCTCCACTTCTCTTCCTGCCCCTTTTCAGCTCGTTCAGGCTCCGTATCATCCACTCCCTGCCAAGCAACAGTCTGATTGATGGTAAATAACCGAATCAGAGCTGGCTTCACTCTTCCTTGAACTCTTCTTTTTACGAGTACACTTGCAGGATATGCTGCTGCTATGCAGTGCATGTGCTGTCAGGACCATTTACTAAGGAAGCAAAAGCATAGTTCTGTAAGAAGCTGTCAGGAAGAGAAAGCTCCGCTTTTAACACACCCAAGCCCATGCTTCCTGGGAATGGAGGGTATAGCCCCATTTGGGGCCGATTCCCTTATTAGGAAACTTGATCCCTTCCAGCTTGCCGAGAGGAGGATTTCCTCCTCTCCCTTGATAACTACCCCCTGCCTTGCTGTAGCTGCATCATCAAACATGCCTCCAGTCCCTTGAGAGGGGCCACAGAGCTACCAAGGCAGCTTGTTTCAGGAACCTGTAAAATAACCACCTTTGTCCCCAAAGGGGAATAATCTATCTTAAATGAATTCTTTTCTGAATAACCTTTCCTCAAATGCTTAGTGAATGCTGTATTTACTGTCCTACCAGTTGGGAAGACTTGCAAATCTCTGGAAGATGCTCTACACTTCTAACACCAGAATGATGATCCAAACTATCCAATTACATGCTTTTCTCAGAGGCTCTCCGCCCCTGTTCCCTGACAACTGGAAACCTACCTAAGCCCCAGCCTAGTATTTAGCCCTTAACAATGTGCCTTAATTAGCATTCTAGCACGGGCACTAAGCAAATGTCTCTTTTGTGGATCACTTGCAAGCGGGAGTAAGATGCTAGATTTTTTCCTTCCCACGGAGTTTACGGTGTGCAGAAAGGAAGCTCAATCACTAATCCCTTCATTTGCCAAGAATGGGATCACCTATACCTGCGCTGCAGGGAAATGCAGATTCATCTGTTGGAAGGTGTTCTATCTTCAGCCATTTCAGCTTGAGAACAATCCCATTCGAAATGGATATGGTGAGAAGTAAACCTCTTTGCCTGGATTCGTGCAGACTGGAAACACTCTGGTTATCACAGCACGATTTAGCACTTCTCAGTGATGCAGAATCCTAAAGCCTGTGAAGATTTCTTCTGTCTCTTCAAAAGAGCAGCATGTCCAGAAGAAAGGTAACCCAGAAAATGGCACAGCACTGCAATTCTACATCAAATCTACTCTAACAGCAAAATCAGAGATTAATGTAAAAATATGCTGAAATAGAACAAAATCAAAATTCCCTGCTCTCTTGCACCAAACAGTCTTGACACAGCAGTCTTAAATCCATACAGGGTTTCATTGCAGGGACATAGTATCCCACAGTCCCTGTTGCTCAAGAGTGGTAACTATGAGAAACAACAGAAATACTGAAGCTGTGCAAGCCACTGCAATTTTATTTTGAAAAGCGATCATAATCATTGGTAAGTATCAGTTGAGAAACTCAGAACTGGAAAAACAAAACAAAACTTTTGTTTACCTGCCCAGTCATAGGTGAAATTCTGTTTTGACGGGTTCACGAGTACTTGCACTGGTTTGCTAGTCTCAAAAGTCGTATGTTTTAGATTCCGTACTACAGCGGAACCCCAGGAAATCTCCCTTGGAAAGCTGATGTTACATGATGCTGGCTAGAAACATCAGGTGCTGTAGATGATATATCTAGTATAGAACCAGATCTGACCTTTGCCATTTGCACTGTTCTATATGCACATTAGGTATGAGAGCACAACAAACAAGAAAGCTTACAGTCATAACCCAGTACATTGCCATTGCTAAATCATCATGTGAAATTAGACAGTGCAAAATCACTATATACATTAGAAAAGGAAAATAACACTTTTTAAAAACCACACTATTCAAAGTTTCACACAGTTGGAGGTAACCTGTCACAGTATATTAAGTACAGAAATAGTAATATAATAATTTAAGAGGAGAAAGGCTGAGAGTATGGACAGTGTTTTGAAAAGTCTCCTGTGCTCATTGATGAAAAATCATTACGACAGACATGTAGGTGTTTCTGAACTATATGCCACTAACAGGAGGGGATTTATATGAAATATCTTATAATAAAGCTGACAACTGCTCAGAGAGCTCACAGCTGAAAGTCCTCCATGCAGCCCGGGGAAAGCTACAATGAAACTGCAGGGAATTCAGACTACCACAGAATCATAGAAATGACCACACACTGTAAAACTTGCCTTTATATTTGCTAAATTTGTCCTCAAAATTAGATAACAAGTGCTCACGCTTATTTCCCCAAGTCTTAAGTCTGCAAAAGGTTGGTAAATTCTTAGTGTATTCTCAGCAAGAATGAGTCTTACAATCACTATCTCTTACAGCCTCTCCGACAAACACCAGAACAAGAACAGTATAGAATTATGGTGACATATTTCCCCCCAACAGCTCATCAGGGGGGGAAATCAAAAAGACCTCTTTTACCATTTTCAGTTGAACTTTTTTCTGAGGACTGAGATTTTTTTTTTCAAAGGTACCTTTTGTCATTTCAAGCCTAGTCTCTCCTTTAGAGAGATTCCTACAGCAATATCTAAAAGTTGCCCTTCAAATCTATTTCTGCCTTGGTTTCACCAACAAATTACACCACGTAACTAAAACAGATGAACAACAGAATGGAAAAGGATGTAAATTGCTTAGTGAATCCATCCCCTTATGCCTCCTTATAAATACTTCCTTTCACCATGGATCTGCATTTAAAGAGGTTTTCAATTTTATTACAAGCATCGTAAGTAGTCATTAAGTCCATCATTTTTCAGTTAAATTCACTTCTAGGCTTAAGCTATTTGATAGCATCACATTAGGTATAAGTGAGAGAAATTCTTTAGTTAGCACCATTGTGAACAGAGTCAGACTAAGCAATTAAGAGTGGGCAGATAAATAATTCCAAGTATGCTCAGTGTCACCTCCCCCCTCCTCCTCTCAATAGGGGAGAAAACAACATTGCACAGAATAATACGGTATATTTATGCAGCAACTTCTCTCCAACCATTTTTCACTTTTTCCATAGATTTTAGGATTCTGTAAGAACAGAGGAATGTGGAATTTAGCAAACTAGCCTAAGGTCATACATCCAGTAGAAGTAAAGCCAGATACAGCCTTTTTGCAGCTCATTTCTCTTCTGTGCCAAGGAAAACTTATACAAGATGAAAATTCCTTGGGAGGAGAATCCAGGGCCCCAACTCCTTCAGCCAATTCCCTTCCAATGCACCTTCAATCTACTCATTGTTATAGATTAAGCTTACAGTATGTCATGAACCCAAATTTAGCAGACAAAGCCGCTGCAGGAGTGGTAGAACTGAATGTTCTCCTCTTTGACCCATAGTCCATCTCAGTAGAGCGACAGATCTGGAAACACAAGGCACAAAACCAGTCCCTTTCTACCAGCAGAAGATACTTTGAAATTGGGATGGTCTCAGCTACCAATTTGTGGCTGATTTCTGAGTCCCAGGAGATGAAAAAGTGATACGACGTGATTAAAATATCACTTTCTACTAGAATCACAGAATGCTTTGGGTTGGAAGGGATCTTTAAAGGTCACCTAAGTTCAACCCCCCTGCAATGAACAGGGACATCTTACAAAAGATCAGGTTGCCCAGAGGCCCAGCCAGCCTGGCCTTCAATGTTTCCATGGATGGGGCATCTGCCACCTCTCTGGGCAACTTGTTCCAGGATTTCACCACCCTCACTGTAAGAAATTTCTTCCTTATATCTAGTCTAAACTTACTCTCTTTTAGTTCAAAACCATTACCCCTTGCCCTATCGCAAAGGTCCTGCTAAAAAGTCCCTCCCCATCTTTCTTGTAGGCCCCCTTTTAGGTACTGCAGGGCTGCTCTAAGGTCTCCCCGAAGCCTTCTCTTCTCCAGGCTCAACAACCCCAATACCCTCAGCCTGTCTTCACAGGAGAGGTGTTTCATGCTTTGCAGTAGAGCAACCAGATGCTTTCAAGTTTGAAGGATCTTCACATCAAATGAAAGGAAACAACAGAACAAGAGCAAAACCTTCACACAAAAGCAGCGTGGGCTCCTTTATGATGTGCTCTAAAATGTCTTCATGAAATGACAGTTGTCCCCAAAGCTAGGACACTCCTAGAAATGTCAAGATACAGTACTCGCCGCGGGGGGGGGAATCACTAAATACTCCCTAATACCCAGTTTGTTGATATCCATTCTTATGTTTTAGCCAGTAAGTAGGGACTGTATGTTATCTGACCTAAAAATCACATGTGAAATTCAAAGTCACTCAAAAGTCAAAGAGCATTTTCAGTGATAGATGAAGCTAGAGAATACTGTTAGGTAATTGTGAGGACTCAGAAATATATTAAAATATAATTCACAGGCCTACACCTTTCAAAATCTTCAAGTTAGGCCAGAAAAAACCAAACAATTATTCATTTAGGATGCTTCAGAGCATGCATACATATGAGTAATTAAAATTCCAATATCCATGAGGGTGTCTCTTCAACAGAGTTTAGTGACCTTTCACACTGTTACATACAGTGTGATAGTGCTCCTGTTTTAAATTAATTTGTACCAACCTGACAAAAAAATGCCTTCATATAAATGACCAAGCTATCTACCACAAATAAGATCCTGGACCAGTCTTTCAGCAGCAAAAGGAAATCAGTGGAATCCTGAAAATTCATAAGAAGCTGTACTTGAATTCAAAAAGTACTTGTTCAAAAACGAGCAAGATTTTCAAAAGCAGTGCAGTTTCAAAGCGAGCTTAAGTCATTATGAGAGTTGCTATCAAATTTTAAGTAGGCAGTTAAATCCGTGGTAAGTGCTGTTTGAAATTTCCACCTTGTATAAGTTATTCAATCACACACATAGCTCAAAAAAAAAAAAAAAGGCAGCAAATTGACATACCACATTTTCAACTCACAAGACTACAGTCCACATAAAATGTTTTACTCATTTCTTAGAATTAACCATTAAAATGAACACGATTGAAATAATATATGAGAAAAAACCAGCTCTTTTCCTTTGAAGTGTGTTCACTTTGCACTTTTAAGACCCTTTACTGCATAAGGAATCAGTTTTCTTGTTTTATACAGGTCTTTCACATAGTAAAAGGACAGAAAATTCTGTTAGTTAAAATAAGAAAACGTAATAGGAAACTACATAAATTGGCAAGAATATAAACAGAGGAACATGATACTACTTTTAAATCAGATCTTTAAAATGGACTAGATTCCAAACTGCATCACCTCAAAATCTTAATCTTCCTGC
>NW_009628490.1:5787-30699 GCF_000690535.1 Cariama cristata
AGAAATCTGCCAAAAAACTAGTATTAGCTAGAAATTTAAATGATGTTATATCAGTAATGCTACTGCCCATTTGCAGGAGAATTTTCCCATCAACTCTTGGGTAGGAAGGTTTAATAAATGAATTTAAGTCCTGATAGAGAAGAGGTAGGAAATGTATCTTTCTTGGTTACACTCAAACTTTGAACATTTCAGTTAGTTTTAATTTGGGGAAGTAGGATGATACTTTGCTTTTAAACTGGTAGTGTGGGGTATACGTCAGTGACCATAAATCTGCTTTTGCTTTGGGCAATTCCAAACCCAGGAAGAAGTTCAGTAAGGTTATTAGCACTGGCAGCCTTTCCTTCAGAATGCCTCAATAAGATTAAACTCAACATTATCCTAAATAAAAAAAAAATCAAGATTAGTTAGGAAAAGTCTTGCGTGAAGTGTTTCTGTAAATTATACTTATTCTTTAACTAGAACAGAAAAAATAGCATAATTATTTCACTGTTTATTACAAATTTATTGTCAAGCTAGTTTTCATCTGCCTAAGAACTTAAACTGATTAAGTGAAAACATAAAAGGGTTACAGCAAGCTACCACTTCAACAGCAAGGGCAAATGCTAATCTGTAATTCAAATAGGCCCTGACTGATGATAGGCCTCCCCCCCCCCCTTTTTTTTTTTTCAATTATTAAATTCATTTACCTTGGGACCCTAAGATAGTTTACTTTGTACTTGTTCATTGACTGAAGGTCCATGCAAAAGTATAATAGTCCTACCCAATAATCAGATTCACATCTCAAATAATTTTTCTGACCCAGGGAATCAGTGAAATCAATGGGACTGTAAACAGCGAATTTGGCTGAAAGTTCATTTTCAACCCTCTTCTCTTTTAGGAATAGGCTTGTTATAAGCTGTGTTGAGGTTCAGGGTTACTTAATCACCAGCTCAAAGCTTGACACACAGTTTTAAAAGAAGACCACAATGTTAGTTTTATACTTGTTTCACTGGCATCTCTTTATTTAAAAATATACGTCTAAGACTATGTAGAACTATTTTGTCTTATTGTCACAGGTATCGCACCACTGAACCGTGCTTTAATATGCCCAGTGCAGCCCCAAGCACAAAATGAGCCCATTGGTAACTTTTCGTCCTGTCCTAGTATAACATATCATGTCTTTAAGAAACAAAATACTCTATCTGTCATTTAGAGTTTAAATTGTGTTAGCTAAGGGCATGATTAAGTTCTTATGTATTTATTTTCTCCATGGTTGTTGAAGGTTTTTATCTGTTGCTGTTATTTAAATGGATGTAACTACTGCAGGTTTCACATATTCAAAAATAGTACAGAATTTATTCTCACAAAATGTAAGAAGCATTAATGACCCTACTGAAAATACAGGAAGATGATGTGGAGATCAATTAAACCCTTACCGCCCATACCCTTATGAAAAGCTGCATGTGGATGGAACCCTATATTCACTAGTATTTATTTGCAAGCTAAGGACCTAAGAGTATGTGTCCTCAACTACCAGAAGCAAGATAGCCATGTTATCACAACATGCTGCCTGGACCTATGTTCAGCTCTCCTGACTATATAATCGTTTCGGTTTGGGTAAGAAAAGAGCATATGGTTTCCATTTTTAGTCTCATGGACTAACATAACATCAGCTGCAAATAAGACCAAAGCATTATAAATACATTGCCCAACTGTTTTCTTTTCCGTATTATTACTAGGTGGGGTTTTTTTGTTTTGGGGTTTTTTTGGGGGGTTGTTTTTGTTTTTTTAAAGCATTGATCTTCAGCCTTATAGTTAATTCTGTGGAGTATCCAAAGCTGACAGAGTCATTTACTTGAGACAGGCCTGGGGAATAGAGCATTTAAGTCTGTAGCAAAATTCTTACCAACCATACCAAAAGTTCAGGATGTAGTCTTACATACCGCATTGCTCCCAAGTTACATCTTATTTCCTAGCAAAATAAAAATGCTGAAAAAAGCCTGTATATACTATGTGTCAATTAACAGAGTTGGCCTACAGATTTGAATTGAGAATGGCTAAAGCACCAGCAGCACTCCAGGAGGGACTTTAGAATCACCAGGCTACTCACAGTAAATGTATGTTAAAATGAATCTTAGAGAAAAATATATATAATGTTCCAAGGAAAGCTAGTTACTGATCAAGCTCTACAGACTGAGTTGCCAAATAAGATAAATCCCAAGGTAACCAAACGTACTGGAATTTGTCTGTTAGCTTAAACATGAGACTTTTCCAGCAGTTGCTCTGGGCCCCAGCCTGCTGGCTGCCAGGGAGCTATGGGGGAACTGCCCTGGGTGGTCTGCAGAAGGGAGTATCTTCAGCAGATGAGGCACTGTGCAACCCAAAAGGGGAGATGGGTCCAAGGAGAACTTCCCCTCTCAGGAGGGAAATGCTGAGGGAAAGGGTGACTGAACTAACGAATATCTCCCCCTCCACCCCCGCCCCCCAAACCCGTATTCATGACTACATCCATGTGAAACAAAGCGCCTGTGACTTTATACACACCATAAAGTAGGGCTGAAGGGATCCAATTACACAGGATATTGTTTCCCATGTAAAAAAAAAAAAAAAAACACACAACTCAGCAGATGTTTAGGGAATGTTTGCTATAATGTCATACATGAAATTTACATTGGCCAGAAAACCTCCATTTTCACTCACTCTGGTTTTGACCAGGATAGGCAAAGTGCATTTGATCTTACTTAGCCTCTAAAATTAGGAAAGGCCTCGGCTCCATTGACAAAAGGAACTTGGCTTGCTCAGAGCATCTTACTGGAATCGCTCAGCTTTTTGTAAGGCAATCTTCTTAAAACACATTATTTATAACTTTAATTAATATTTTGTAAGAATAAGAAAGAAGAAACAGATTTAATAATTTGGGGGCAGGTATCCTCGACACCATATCAAAGCAGTAGACATCGTGGTGAAACATTGGCCCCGTTAAAGTTATCGGCAACAGTTCAGTTACTGAATTCAATTTCTCTCAGGAGAAAGAGAACTCCTTTCTACATCTTTCTACACTTTCACACTATTTGATTAACTAAGGAAGTTAATACATAAACAGGCATCCCTACTTGGAGCGTTGAGCATAACACCCTTCTGACAAGTGCTAGTAGCAGCAGCATTACTAGTCCCATCCAACCTGTTGTTTCTAAAATAAACAAATTATGGTCCAAACCCTCAACACAAGCACACGTTTGTACTACTTTGCTGTCCCTGATCATCTGTTACTATACCACTCTGTCCCTCTTCAGCACTCAAAAGAATGAGAATGTAGAACTGTTTAATTTTAGGAGGGCAAGGAACAAAAGCAGACCAATAAATAAAAGAAACTACACATATACCTCATCAGTGTATCAGCAGCCCTAGCAACCCAAGTCATGGCTACTTCAGCTACTTGTAGGCCTTTCTCTTCCATATGCATCTTGGTTGCTTTTGTATGAAGTGTGCTCTTTCTCTGCACATGCAGAATCTGGAGGACTTCCCTGTGGACAGGGTTTATCCTGCTTTAAAGGATGGGAATTATCTAGATAATCCTTTTAAATTCTTTCCAGCATTCTTTTTCTTCCAGCAGGAAAATGTGATTTATATAACTTGACTTTATTCTCTCTCAAAAGTGAGTCCTCTTCTGGAAAATAGGATCTACTTCCATCAGACAATAAGGTCTGATAAATGGAACAACAGGGAACAAATCAAACCCAATTTAAAAGCATTTTAAAAAAAATAATGAGAAAGGAAAACCTGTCATGTTTTTAGTATTTTCCATGTTGGCATGGACATTCCATTTCTCTTTCTTGGAAGCAGCAAGGAAAAAACTGTGTCAACATTGACCAAACTATGGATGATTAATAGAAGAAAGAAGAAGAGCAACAACAGCAGAAGGAAGTAATAGAGAAAAAGGAGCAAGAAAGGAATCAGCATTTGTGTAAGTTAGGGATGTAAGACTTGAATTTATGCATCACACTTGCATAAAGCTGAAACAAGAAAAATTCTCTCTAAGAGCTATAACTCTAGCACCATGGGTCCTGGTGTCAGTATTAGAACTGTAAGCCCAGGACAACATTAGATAAATGTCAGTACAGTTGCTTGGTTACTTATGCTAGATTTAAATACAGAATGCAAAACAGATTTATTAAGGAGAAAGGTTCATTCTGCCTCCTTTTTCCATTTCCTTTCCATGCTGTCTTCTTTCCAATATTTTATAGCTTTTATGAGCTTTATTGCACTATGATTTGAATACATGTGTGAGGCACATTTCCCACTGCCTTTAAAGATTAAGCGCTAATTGAAAACATAGTTTACTAAGAAACAATCCATCAAGTTTACATTTAATTTTTGGTGTGAAAAAAATGTGGTAACTGAGTCTTTTTAAAAATTTTATTTTAGAACTCTTCATCATTTAGGCTTATTTTCAAAGCTATGGCTCATCAGCAAGTGGATTTTCATCTGGTTAATGAGCTGAAACAAATTTTTCAGGGGAATACCTACCCTTCATATTCACTGGCTAGTTTTATTTTGCCTCAACTGATTCCTTTCATGATGTATTCCAGGAAACCAGCCTCTTACACTTTTTAAAGAATGATAGCTTAGATAAGCCTCAGATGTTTTATAAAAGAGTTATGAATGCTTAAAGATAGTTTTACATTTTCTCAGTAGCATAACTTATTTGTTTCTCAAAGATCCCTATACCCTAGAATTCCCATGGTAGGTAAAAGCTTATAAACAGTCTCCTTATATCACCTGTTAGTTATGCCATTTCTGACAAGCTAAAATACTTAAACTTGGTGGTACTGCAGCACATGAACACAACCTCACCTTGTAACCCTTGATTCAGTAATGTGTTGGTTTAAAACACAGCCAGAGGTAAGTAATAGCCATACTCTCCTTCAAATCTCCCAAGGACGTTCATTTACATCTGCAATAGTTCAGCACACAAATCAAGTCTTAACACCTCTACACAGAGCAACGCCCACACAGACTTAGCCATGTATTAAAAAAAAAAAAAAACCAAACAAAAAAACCCCAAAAAAACAGATAAGATGTGGGCAAAACCCACATAATAGCCACAGTGGGTGACTGGACTTCTCTTTTTCCCCCCCTCAGCTAATAACTGTATGATATCTAGAAAAGATTTAGAGTTCTCGTTAGAAAGCAAGAGTTTGTATAAAGGACTTATATTCAAGTACTTTAAGAGTACCACACCACGTCACACATACTCTCCTTCAAATCTCCCAAGGACGTTCATTTACATCTGCAATAGTTCAGCACACAAATCAAGTCTTAACACCTCTACACAGAGCAACGCCCACACAGACTTAGCCATGTATTAAAAAAAAAAAAAAACCAAACAAAAAAACCCCAAAAAAACAGATAAGATGTGGGCAAAACCCACAGGTCGCTTTCACTGTGCGTATTTCCATCACCTAACGTGTCTTCCACGTGGACCTCCTGACCAAACCTCCAGTCATGTGGAAAGATACCCATCAGTGCTGTGTCCCACAGCAAACTGGTGAGCAGACTCCATCCATTGAGCCTCCCACAGCTCAGCAAGTGATACAGCCCTGGTGCTATGGGCTGCTCTGCAGGTGTGTGATAGAAATCCTATTTTTAACACGTTCTGTGCCCACTTTATTCCATGTCCAGTACTTCATAGCTCTAATTGTTGCATATGTGCAAACTTTATTGGACTTAGCTTTATTCACTTAATACAAGCACAAACACATCCCCCAAAACTAAGTATAGGTAGTGAGTCAATTGCAACTTGCATTTCTTGTAATCATGCTTGTTGGTCAGAGATGTCTCATTGTGTTATCATTTTGATGATGGCATTCCTAACAATCTTACAGGTTACTTTCAAAAGGATTATTTGGCTTTGTTTATTTGATGTGACCTCACATGATACTGTCTCATACCTTCCCAATCACATATTTATTAAGAAAAGAGGCCTAAACAGAAAGTACTTGATGTTCCACAGATTTTAGGATCCCAGGAATGAAATGTTTGATTGTAATTGACAATTTTTATGCTTATATTTAAGCATCTCATGTACTGGGTAGAAAACAGATGAAAACGCTGTTTTAACTTCTTCCGTATACTTCCAACATTTAACACTGCAACAAATCTCCTGTGAAGAGCAAAGCTTAAAATGCATGGATGATACTTGCAAGCAGGATGGAACCGATGCTTTTTCTCAGTGTTAATAAAAACTTACCTTTTGTGACTGGAATACAAGCTTTAAATAGCTATTATTATTATTTCATGTACACTTATAAAACTTGCAATAGAAAATGTGGAAATTCCTATACACATTTAGTGAAGGTAGAATTTTCCAGATTTTATCAGCTTCTTACAACTATTTTTAGAATTATACCTAAGAATAAGAGACTGGCATGAAATCCTAGCCATATTCTATTGAGAATAAAGGAAAAATTTTAATATAAAATCTTCACCTCATTTATTTGCATTCAAGAAGCCTGTGACAACGACCCTCTGAAGACAAAGTAAACACTAGCATGTCAGAGGTAAAGCCTTGTCATGAACTAGACATTGATCCCAGCATTATCTTGCAACACTCTCTTAGGAATAGTTGTCAAAACTGTCACAAGTCCCACCGAAGTCAGTAGGGTTCCACACAGATGTTGACTTAAGGATGTGGCAAAGTCTTTAGAAGTCGCCAGCATTTAGTCAAATATTCCTAGGGCTTGGAGGCTCTCCAGGCTTCACTTAGTTTACTTTATATTTGTTCTCTTTTTCTTTTTCAAAATCTTAGATTCAATCTTCTACACAGGCTCTTCTGAATAATCTTGGAAGAGTACTCTAATATATAGAAAATACAGAGAAGGAAAAGGGAGGCAAAAAAATTGCTCCTAACCTCTCCTCAGTGCCACAGATTTTTAAGAACACTACTTACACCCTTGTAAGAGAATTTTTAGGCCTCTGAAAAATCACCTCTCAAACTGTGTAATAAAGCAACTGTTTCCAATGAGGGTGGGACCTGCAGATCACAGAGGGCTTGTTGCACTGCAGCTTCAGTATCAGTACTAGAAGACTGACCTGCTAAAGCATATCCTTGAAAAGGACTTCCATCATAGTCGAGGGCAAACAACCTGCGTATCAACAGTGAAATAAAGAAATACAGATTCTGTGGACAAAAAATAAGGCAGATGGAGCCTTTTACACTCCCCATAACCACAGACTGAGGTTATGAGGCCACAATACACTGTTGTTATGATAGTCTTGTAATGGCTATTTGAATATTTGTTGCTAAACCTAAACCAAAGAATTGTAAAAGCCCACCATCTTACATATAGGCTACAACAAACCATCAGAAGACCAAGCTGAACTTAACACACACACTGACTACAGGAAGTACTTAGTTAAGGTGGCACAGCGACAAATATTTTCTTTGGCAGACAACAAGTCTGTATAAACAGGAACACAGCTGAATCCTGCACTTTTTGCAGGATCTAAAGTATCTGAACTCCAAAAAATAGACACTACCACAAGTTATACTACATAGGAAAAAAAAAGAAAAGATACATAATTTAGAATTATTCCTTTCTTTTCATGAAGTTGGATCATTTTCAATATTTCCAATAGCATACTCCTTCAGTGCTTATTGTAATGTTTTTGAAACTCTAGATATCATGTGTTTCTCCCAAAGGGCCATTACTTTCTATAAGAGTGGATGTTTCAGTACAATTCCTCAATCCATCTAAAGACTGTTTGCAGTTATTTCAAAGCTTGATTTAGTGCCACATTTTCACAGATTCAAGCCAACCCTAAGCGCCCTTTCTGAATGTAGAGGTCAGTGAACATCAGAAAAGTCAAAGACAAATGCTGCTTTTCTACTGACGGCGAGAAATGATTCAAAGAAACTGCAGAAACAATTACTCTAAAAGATATTGAAACTTAAGTCTTTGATACATACCAGCCTTCATGGAAATCATTCTCTACTCTCTATAAGAAGAATATTCCAAAAATAGTTCTGTCTTTTGTTCACTCACATTTATGCAGGGGCTATTAGAAGGTTTTAATCCTATAGCTTGGCTTGTCTACAATATTCCTCCCTACACATACAGGTGCCAAACATTCACCTTGACAAGCAAGTTCTCAATATTTTGTCCTATTTTTATTTGAAAGTGAATTTATCCATATCATTTAAGACAGATGTAACTAAAGTGTAATTATCTTCTGCTTCTTTAGCAAACATTCATGATCTACACCAGGCCTATGAAACTTAGTCCTCCTGCAAGTTATCTCTGTTGGTCCTGGAATTCTCATAATTCACCCATTTCCTCCATCTCTGAAAGCAAAATTTATGCCTAAGGCACTTCAGTAATTTGTCATTTAGCAATCTAGCTCAAAGTTCCCAGCAAATACCTTTGCATATCCTTGTAGTACTGTCACAGTATCCCTTTAAAAGCAAAGGTACTTTTAAAGTAAGAGCTAGCAAAGAATTCATGCAAATACTACTTTTTCACATTTAAACTGATAAATGCAGACCTTCTGTGAAATGGGTTGGCATTATAAATACATGCATACTCATGAACTTAAGGACTAATTACAGAACTTGTTTGTGCAAATCAGGTAAAATCATCGCAACTCTTCATCTGTGCAATCCTCTGTTCCCATTGTGGAAATGAGGAAGGGTTTAAATAGTTAACTGGAGATATATATTTTTGTAAGAAAACCAGCTGCATGCCAGGCTTGGAAAATTCATTCACTAGTGTTCAAACAAAAACCGTAAAATATTTTGAAATCCCAAGGTCATCAATGCACCTGTGTAAGTCTCATTAAACTTAGTAGACATTACACACATTTGTTGAGGGCAAAACACTCTCTCCTACAGCTGCAGCTCTTCTGGAATGACTGCTCATTTTCAGGGCTTTTTATGACTGTAGGCCAGATTACATTTCAAATGGTAAAAACTGTAGTATTTTCAGCAGACTAATGAACTTTTTTGGCTTTGGGTTCATGTTAACTTGAGGCTTAGCTCTGGGTATGAGATACAAAGCTGCAAACAGCTGCAAAACATCGCAGCTCCTCCAGTTGTCTACAGGCTGCCAGGGGGACAGGGAGGGACTCCGGCTGGTAGTTTAACACATGCCAGTTTGAAGGAGGATGCATCCGAGTGCCTCAGCCTCTTGCTCTCTGAGCTTTCCCACTTGCTCAGAAAGAGGAGATATGGGCATGAGTATAGCTGCTCTCCTGTCTGCAATTAGTGATGAAATCCAGGAAGATTTTGGACATAATTAGCACCAGAAGGAGTTGGACATAATTAATCCCTTGTTCGGCAGATGTTCCTTAGGACTCATTTTTACCTCTTGCTAGGGTTTCAAATGCATCACTTCAAATTGCTATGAAAGCCATAGCAGCTTTCATTGCAGGTCAGGACTAGGACAGAGCCAAGCAGAGAACGATGGTAAGCATGACTTACTCATCTGTGCCGTCCTGGGAATTGGTCACAGGCTGATCTCAGACATGGCAATACATCCCTCCCTCAAGGCTGAGCAGTGAGCTACCAAGGAACCAATAGTCCCATCTCCTGCTGGTCCACCCTAGTCTACTGCCCCGTCCAGCTGCACATCATACATTACACATTCAGCCATAATATTTCTGTTCACATTCCTTTAACACCTGCCCCATCACACAGTATTTGAATATTTGCCAGAAATGAGCTATATCATTATTTTGTAAATGAAACAGGTGCTGAATATGTGGTATTGCTTTTTATACCATTTATTAACAGTATGGTAAATATACTTAATATAATGCCAGGTCACATTAAGTCATGCCAAAATCTTCCGTCACAGTGAAATATGTTGACAAAGATTATTTCTGTGAATGAGAGATGTGTTCCATTTTATGAACTAGGCAGCTGACAGGATCTGCGGGGTTATGAGAGTCTATGGACAGCTTAGTAACTTTAATGAACAGCAATTAACATTTGTCTTTTCTCTAGTGAGCAATGTTGTATCATGAAATAATATTTTGAAAGTCATCACTTGAATAGAAAAATAAATTTCAGAACTTCGTGCTAATATATTTCTACAAATGTATAAATTGAATCCCAAGACATTTTGTCTAACACCACATGAGATGCAAGCAAGGAGACGGTGTATATCTACAAAGTATGTGCAGTCCGTATTTGCCATACACATACCTCATTTTCCACTGTGTATCTCCCTTTCACCCTCTGCTCTCCATCGACTCCTTTCCAGCTGTATCAGCATTCTGGCCCGCAGCAATGGTGGCAGCTAAAAGGAGAGGCAGAAATATGTCCTGATTTCTGGCTAGTCAGGCACTAAAGAGTACTGCAGTTGCCAAAGGAGGCTGTGGCACAGTAACACAACTTCCTGACTTTGCCAGGGAGGATTCCTAAACTGTGCTTTTTATTTCTACAACTGATGTTGTACAAATGACTTCAACTTGTATTGTGCCAGATGGGAAGGCATGGTAAAAGCCCAGGAAAACGGCAGGACATGGGTTAATGTCCTGGCTAAGGAGGGTACTGGATCATGAGAATAAGGCACATGTAAGAGAATACACAATTCTACCTTGGAGGCCTGCAGGACGAGGCATAAGGAAAAGGGAGAATGGAGACATGTGCCTCCCCGTGAATGCACCTTGGCCAGCACAGAGCCAAGGCTTACTGCCCCAAAGACGGGTGCCCTGTGCAGGCTAAGTGCAAGTATCCAGCTTAGGACATTAAAACGTCTGCAAATTCCAAGGAAGACAATTCTGGACAGGTTAGGAGAGGTGAGAAACATGAAATGAATAATCCCACTTTAGCATCCCATATTCTTCAAGCAACAGACATGCTGAGAATTCCCCTTTTCATCAGATGGCCAAGCAATCTCCCTTCCTTTCCCCTTCAGGCCATCCCTCAGCAGCCTGCTGCCTCCTTTACATAGTCCTGCTTCCGCAAGTCCCATACCAAACACATGACTCGCTTCACAGTGGTGTCCCAAAAGCTGGTTTTATTTCATAGCTTTGTAATTCTTTCTCAGATGTTAATCTATTTGCTCCTCCCTTCTCCCACAAGAACTTAAAAGCCTGTTTTCCCAGCAAGGCTAATAAAATAATAAAGCAAGCAAAGAGATTGTGAGCTAAGGCATTTCAGAACCAAAAAAATTGTAAGTCTTCAACAATTAACTTCCTGTGTATTTCTTAAGCAACGCAACATTAAAAATATTTTTTTCTGTCTCTTAACCAAGTTCCCCGGAAAATACAAAAGGAAGTTGGAAATCCAGCATTACACTAAGCAGATTCTCACTTTGCTCTGAAGAATGAGGTTACTACTGCTGCAGAGTCATCTACTAGGAATCCCTCGATGGAGCATAAAAGCTGTTTTATCATTAGAAAGTTCCCTACTGGATTGTAAGTTCTAACAAGAGGTTCACATGACATGTAGGAGTGCAGGACTGATTTGGAGAGTGCTCAAAATTACTTAATAATAGGAGGACTGAAAGAAAGTAATTCCTATGGAAACCTTTTTTTTTTTTTTTTTTTCCCCTCAGAGTATTGAGATTTTATTTAGTTGAATAGAAACATAATATCATCTTAGACTAGTTATAATGATTCCCAGGTTTTGGCTAGAGAAAGCAAAATTACATCAGCAAACCAATCCCTGACGAGTAGGACGAGTCACATTTCAGTCTGTTTTCACTTAATTAGAATTTTTTTTACATTTATGGGGTTTAGAAAAAACAACACAGACAACCATTGCAACTGGAAAATTATTAAAAGGTGAAATGTGAAGTGAAGAGCTTCTGACTCATTGGCTAAGTATCCCTGACTTCAAGAAAGCTCTGAGGAAATAATGGTACCTTTTGTAATTTGCAGAAAAAAAATTACAAAAACCTCATGAAAGGATGTTCAATATATTTCTCAAATTTAACACATGGTCTACTACTCGCCCAGAAGAGGAATCCTTATTTTTAACTAACCTGGTAGATATATGTTATGTGAAAAGAAAAAGTGAGAAACAGAGTGAAAATGAGAGACAAAAAGCAAACAAGAGAGATAGAAAACTACAGCCTGCTTTCCATTTTTGCAAGTATTTTTTATTAACATTCAGTGAAGAGATGGTTCCAGAGTAAAGCAACATGGTTTAAAACATAAGGTATTAATAATGGCAAAAAATGAGACTTCAAAGATTTTTCATCTTTGGAGGATGTGCAAAAGATAATCTAAAAATACTCTTTTTTTTTAAAGAAACCGAAGTAATTGCAAACCTGTTGCCTTGATCATTTTCCTTTAAAATGTAAAAGCAATCTTATTTCAAAAATATTCAACTGTGTCCAGAGAACATGTCACTCATGCATCATGTCACCTCAAAGACTATGACACAGTGGCTGTTGCTGAACACAGCCGTTTCCATGGGTGTTTCAACCAAGCAAAGTCAACCAAAGTGACTTGGCATAAAGATTACATTGTCTAAATACAAGATTATGTAAAACTGCCAAAGTCAAAAGAAAACATGACTTATGTGGACACTCCTTGTGCTTGGTCACACTCCTTTAGATACACATTTTAAGAGAGGTCCTATTTCTCTCCAAGTTCAGGAGTGTTGAACAAGTTTGAGGGGGGAAAAAACAAGTGTGTTTGGGGCACAGTACATTTCTACCTACCCAAAATTACTTTTGAAAATCTTTGCATACTTGGGCCAATTCTGTAACTTGCCTTTATAATACCGTGCAAGTGGTACTTGTTCTGTGCAATGGTATTTATTCCCTAAATACTTTATTCCCCAACTTCCATGCTTTGATACCTGTGCCTTGGGTCTAGGATAAAAGTATTTCAGCTTCTCCCAACACACATACACAAATCAGTAGAACAGCCTGGAAAATGGGCAAGGATTTCTTGTTTTCTGCCTACAGCTAAGCTGATGCTTACTAAAAACTCCAGCTTTTCCAGCCCAACATTTTTGATTTTTTTATCCTTCCTAAAAGTCTCAACCCTGTGCCGTGAACTGGTACCCGTATACCGGTTTACCATATACCCATACACTGAAACACTACCGTTAAACAAGCTGATTAGGACACAGGCAGGGGAAAGGGACCAAACGAGAGCAGAATCTCACCCTGTTTTAAACAAGAAAGGAAGATACTGAAGAGGGAAAATCCTGACCGAAACTGAAGTCAATAGCAAAAATGGCTTTGTTATGCCCATGGTTTCACCTAATGTTACCTAAAAAGAGCATGCAAATGTTTAGCCTCCTCACCAAGATTTCTGATCTATATGCTTTTCATTTCTACACTGTATTGTTTTAATCTACCTCCTCCTCCTCACCTCCCTACTGAATTTTCTTTCTCCTAAGAGGCTTCGGTCACGTTTTCCAGAGAAAAGCGAGACTGTGGGGAGAAAGGACCGCACTTCACTACACAGAGTATAGTGAATGCACAGTGAACTCCAAGCTTTGCTACAAGTGATTTTTTTTTTTTTATTATTTCAAAAAGGGAAAGGAGGGGGAGGATGAAAAGAGAGAGACAACTTAGAAATGCCTGTCTTGCATTCCATTTCTCAGTACCGCTCTCCTGGAAGCAAAGTATTGCAGCAGCACAGAAAACCGCTGAACAAATGTACCGATTTAAATAACACTTCATTCCTTACATTTGTATGGTTTCCAGAACTAGTCACTTTTCTCGCTCATGGGACAATTTCCACACAAAAGCTCTGTCCCAGCAATTTCATGACCTTGAATCCATCCATGTCTGAAAATCCCCAGAACAGTACTGTGTTGTTACTAATCCATGTGGACTAGTCAGCCACCCACTTTGCAGCAGAAAAACACATTAGCAAAGATACGTTTCTCCCTCCCCCTGATCAGTTTTAACATGGTTCAGTATTACAAGAAGCCTAATTGAGCCCATAATCTATATTTGATGTTCAGTGACAGCTTACTTTCAATCTCCTCTTTATATCTAAGTTCTTAGTTATCACTTCCATTACCATATAAATTAAGTCAGCCAGTACTATAATCTCAATTAGTTCTAGTAAAACTGAGCCACAAAACATGTAAAAATGAAGCTTTCCTTTCAAAAGCCAAAGTTTCTTTGGAATGGACATATTTTCAAGAAATTAATAGACATACAATCCACTTACCAATATCCACAACAAAGTTTGACTTAGATGTAGTCAAAAGATTCTGAGATTATTGCCAGTGATGTCCATAACAATCATCAACCTTTTGAAATTATTTTAGTTACAATGTAGCATAACATAACGTCAAAAATCTGAAATTAACCAATTGACAATTAAGTGAAGGGAAAGCAAGAGATAACTAAGAACTGCATATAAAAAGTCACAGATGATATGTTGGAAACCAGTGGAAAATGCACATTATGGGATGTCATGACAGATCACAGCACACCAGATGGAGTATCAGCAATACCTTGACTAAAGCTTGCAAATGTCAACAGGTGAGATAAGATGAGTGTCATCAGTTTGCCTGTGTAGAAAACGTCAAATACTTAATTTGCATGCAGTGGATAGTCTGGAAGTGAAGTCAAACCATTACACAAAAAAACCAAAACAAACACACAAAACAGGTGAAGCCTGAAAGAACAGGCAAGCAGGAGGCAAAATCAAAGCTAAAACCATTCATTACTTTAGGTACACTACTATTCCTGAATGTGCAAGATCAAAATGTGTAATTTTTGGATGACTAGCACTATCGGTTACATGTCTTGAAAAAGAAATTTAAAAGTCCATCTACCATCCTCTATATAAAAGTACTCCTGCTATCAATACTGCTCAGGGCTTCTATTTCAATTACATTTATAACGTAATTTATAAAGTACATTTATAAATATTATAAAATACATTTATAAAGTAATTTACTTTTTTTTGAGCTAGTGATGGAAGAAGACTTGGAGCCACAAAATTCAGTACCCTAACACCATTCCTTGGTGATCAGATGAAGGTCATAGGCACCATCCTGAGTCAGATAGTAAGCAAAAAGAGTAAGTAAGAAGGTGCAAGTAAGAACAAGGCGAAAAGAAGAGACAAGGAAAAATATGAAATTAATTTGCATGCCTGAAAACCTCAGTGTGACCATTTAATATTCATACCAGCAGAGCAGGAAGAAATGACCAGGCTGTTTATCTCAGAGAGAACCAGTCCACAGGGGAAAAAAATGCTATGATTTGTCAGTTGTGCAGGACACCCACAAATTACAGCCTCCAGAGGAAGGCTGAAGCAGAAAGTAAACTGTTTAGTTCCTTCTATGATCCAGTGTTTTAGCTGTGGATTGGTAAAGCCAGTATCCAATACTGCGTCAAAGTCCTGCCAGCTCTGTGATACAGAAACGAAGTAAGCTTTACATAGCAGTATGAGCAGGTAACTGGGAGCTAATTACAGCACTTAATCACTAGTCTTGAATCAAATGAGACTTCTTGAATAAACTTCTCCGGCATTACACATGTCATCAGACTATCTGGAAACACCTGAATGTGAAATATCTCTCCAGCCTGATGGGAACACGCTGTATCCCTGCTCAGGACTATCACAGGAGTGGGTAAGCACAGCTCCATAGAGGAATGTAAGTAGGCGACACGCAGACCCCAAGAGCCCTGCAGGGCTATTGCTCCTCTCCTGTTCCGAAAGCCCATGTGCCAGATCCATCTAGCAAATGGAGTTAAGAACTAGAGAGCTGCTACAGTGCCAGGAGCATGCAGGCTGCTGGCAGAAAAGTAGGAGAGCAGTGAAGTTTCATGCACGAAATTTTCTAGGTCCACCTGAAGTATCACTCAGTCCAAATACAGAGTAAAAACTTCCCATTAAAAAAAAAATTAGTTCCCACACGAACGGTGATACTTCTTATTTCCAGAAAAGACCAAACACGCAAATACAAGATTAGCCTTTATTAATGCAAAATAGAAACACATGTATGTTAGAAAATTTGTCTGCTTGTTCAAATTTTATTTGAATTCTACAGCCTCTATTTGATAGATTTTACTGCTTCTCTCTGATCACAAATAACTTTTAACTTCCAGCAGTGAATTTAGTGACCTTGTAGTAATGATTCATGCACCATTTCCTCCATTGACAAGCTTCTGTGGATGCTCCCTGGTAAGCAGGGAATGCACAAAGGTTCAGGAATTGTGTTAAAAAAAAAAAAGCAGCACCTTTTTACTTTGGAAGTCTTTGCACATTCAGTTTCCCACTATTTTAATAGTTTTCAGTCATTGCAAGTCTAATTGGTAGTAAATAAATCTCTTTCAGGCAGCCCTCAGTTTTACCTCATCATACTTGGTATCCTAATGTGGAAGGAGAAATGCAATTTAACCATATCCTAGTTCTTTAAAACCAGTGATGAATGGTTCTGCCCTGCCACCATGACATAAAAGGATGTAACGTAGGCTGCTCTTCCATCAGAATGCCCAACTTACGTCGGGATTTCCCTGCGGACACTTTCTTTTTATGTTTGTCTGTTTGCTAAACATGTCACCTGAATGGCACATAGAGGAAGCAATAATATTAAAGGCATTTCCAGGCAGAGAAATCTATCTGTCCATCATGTAAATACAAAAAGTAGCAATTGTGCATGCTGTTCTCTACACTGTCATTTCATTGAATTTGTGTCCTGCTGTACAGTTGTGTTACATGAAATCATTCTGTAAAAACAGACGTAATTTCTCTTTCTTGACAAATATGTAATGGATTTTTAATATGTATTACTTAATTTTGTATTATTTGTATTATTTTACAAACATTTTTCCAATAGATCATCTTCTTGTTCCCCAATACTATTGTTAATTGTTCTTAAATACATTATCACTTCAATCTGCCTTATTTTTAACCTGGAAAGCCACTTTGGCTTTTCTACAGCTCTGAGGGTTCCAATCTTATAATGAAAATTATTTATACCCATCACTGACTGATTATGTCATGAAACTATGCTTCCAAGGAAAACTTTGTCTAAGATAATACAGGTTGGAGAAATTTGATCATCTGATGATATTTCTTCCCACCTATGCTTGTAGAAGAGATGCTTTTTTACAATTGCAGCCACACATAATAAAGGGAAACAGCTGTGTGCCATCTAACAGGAGATTCTAAATGACCAAATATTTTGCTTCTACAGAAGACAGCAGGGTGATTCTCTGACCATAGCAGAGCAGTTGACAAGCATTCGTGGGACTTAAACCATGTCCTTTAAGACATGGCACTGGGCCACTGCAAACCTGCCTGTTTTTATCCTCAGGAGCAACAGCTGTACTTTCACTTCAGGGAAAGAAGAAACTGCCTATGATACTTTGGTAGATGGGTTGCCAAAAATTTGACCATATAGCTAGTGAGATGTAGAACACCACAAGACTAAGAAGATCCAGATAATTAAATGAATCAGAAATGACTTACCTCTCTTGTTCCTTGTGAAGTATTTTAAAATTCTTTAACCTTCAGCTGTGTAAACTAATGTCTGCATAGTTGGCATTTTACTTCAGCAAAATTGGGGGAGGGAAGAGGGACTGCGGTACATTTTTTATGACTGTTCTCACAGACTTAGGAATGGCCATACTAGTTTAATTAAAGATGAGTATCTCACAGATCACATTGGGACAACAAGAAGCATGGAGTTCAAAGGTGAAAACCATTATTTGTAGTTCCTGCAACTTTTTCCCAGGAACTAGCTATGAACATCTGATCCGAGTCATTAAATGTAGTAATAAATGGGAACTAAAGAAATTAAGATAAAAATCCAAACTTCTGTTAGTTCAGTTATTGGTACAATTACAGTGCAAGCATCTCCATGTAATCACAGTACAAGGAACAGAGCACCATTCAGTATCACACCACCAGGATTTTATTTCGGGTTGTCCTGTGAATTCAATACACTTTGGCAAGTCACTAACTTTATGTCTTAGTTTGCACAGCATTAAGAAAAAAAAATGATGGCACATCTTAAAAATTATTGAGTAGATCTTTTGAGGAGTGATCCTTTTTAAAGTTTTAAAATAATTTCTGTGGAGTAGGATTCCTCAAGAAGAATGAGGATCAAGTGTCGATATCTCTCTGAAATACAATGCACCGGGGCTCCTCGTTTCCTGCTAACTCTGCATTTCTGAGCCACACCTTTCATGCTACCACTCTGCAGACAGAAGAGTTTTCCAGTTAATTTTCACCCTTCTTCATCAATTCCATTGCTTCCAACCCAACCTGAACTGATTAGTTTCATCTTGTTGATTTTTAAGAAGCACCCAAATTTAAGTGCTTCTTTTGACTTGTAGTTGTCTGTTTGACCCTAGTGGTTAACATTTAAAGCTCAGGCACAAACTAGTTTAAAAGAGCATATTGTTCCAGCACAGGCTGGAACAATAAATCAAAGAGAAAATATCCTCCATTGCTGTAAATTTCTAGTCAGACAGAAAGTTGAATTCCTTCTACTCAGGGAAAGTAAAAATTAGAATTTCCAGATGTTCTATCAAAAAACAAACAAACAAACAACAAACCCAAAGCCTCAGACTTCTGAACTTTCATTTTGCAAAAAAGCAAAGACACTTAATTTAAAACTTTGTACGTTTCTGGAGTTCATGAAGCTATCTGAAACACTGACAGCCTACCAGGGTGGCAAGACATCCAGAGTCCTTAAACAACAGCAGCATAAATTAGTAGTTATATGGTAGAACGGTTTGAAGACATCCTGATCCATACTGACAAAATAAGGAAATATGTATGATAAAATATATTTTCATTGCATCCAAATTGAGGGCATTTAACCATTACTAATGTTTTTAGCAAACATTTGTAATCCAGCTGCAAGGGTTTGAAACTAAGAGTAGGTATGCGTGGCTGCCACCAAAGAGCAATTAAAGAAATGAAAACAGACTGCAAAGGAGCTGGGAGGGTCTGAGGATGAAAAACTCACAGAGTTGGCTGCAAAGTATCTTACGATGTTTCCCAAAGCTATTAGTTGTGTTTAAAGACATGAGAAAAAGCATCCAAGGAAAACACAAGAATGATGAATTCAACCATCAAGCTTTCTACATGAAACAGGTTATTCGGAAGGGTGTGGTTTTTTTAGGTTTTTGTTGTTGAAGATGTTTTTAACTATAAATAATCTAATGCCAGCTTGAACTATGTTTTTTCTCCTACTGCTTAAAATTTTTTCCAATATCCATGTTACCACTGTCATATGTCTCCTTTGCAAAAGGAAGAAAAGAAAGGTTATATGCTTAGACACTGGTAAAAGGCAGTAAAAAAAAAATTCAAAAAGCCTGAAAGCTTAAAATGCCACCCACACTGTAAAGGCCACTGTGTAAAAACAAATCTGCAAAGCAACAGAACTATTTAGGTGTTAGACCTTCCACTCTTAGAGTCTGTTCCTTTTTTATCTCTCCGAGTTCTGCAAAGCAAATATGAACGGAGGAAACGAAACTAGGTTTCCCCTCAATTAATTTTCAAATAATTTTACAAATGTGCCTTGACTCATTTAACAAAATAAAATTCAAAAAAGGTATTCTGAAAATTCCACTATGCACTCATAGTCTAATAATAAAGATTCTCCATTTAGTCCAGTCTTGAAGTAACATCAAATGAGGGTTTGAAGCTGAGAGGGGAAAAAAAAAAAAGCAGCTAGAAACAACCTTGTGCCAACTGCAGAATCAGAGGCACGTCATATGGAAATTCACAGTAATTCACCAACATCTCAATATTCTCTTTTTAACAAAACAGTAGTTCTACATAGCAACGGGGGAATGGTAACCGGCATAGCCACTTTATATGTCCAAGTTTCCCATTCAATCAAGATACTTCCTCTGGTGCAGAATCAAAAATTGTTGAATACCTATAAATCACATAATAATGCTCCTTTGTTTGCATTTCAGGAAATTAGACCAAACTAGTTCATCTGGGTCATACAGATTTTCTTTCCACCTCAGGAAAGATTTTTTTCTAATTGCAACCCTACTTAAGAAAGAAGTGACAAAATAGATTCACAGTTCAGATTAAAGTGCTCTATTTTGGGGGTACCACAGTTTCCTGGGAAGTCTGATTGCCCTGAGTTCTTCAGATTAAGCTCAAAGACAATCACAAGTGAACAATTAGACATATTCATTTTGGTGTACAAAAAAAAAAGCATTCTTGAGTTCCATATGTTTTTACAATGACATGGATTAGCAGTTTTCATTCCCCAAAATAGTTGCATCTGTCATCATTTATGTTCCTACCAAACTAGTCTGGTATTTCTGAGCGGTTATGCTTCTCCACAACTATGTCCGAGTGAGGGAACCGAAGAAGAAGCAGATGAGGGATGAAAAACTGCATTTTGAATATTTGAAAGTGGCCCCAATTATAAAGGTGTAAAGCCTTCTAGAAAATAGTCCTTTTTTTCCAGTTTCCTGGGGAAGCAAAGCTCATTCATTTTGCTGTCTTTTTAATATGTTTTCAAGAATCAGTGCAACTGGTGCTTTTAAAAATCTGCTTACCATCTTAGATTTATCAATATCTAGTTTACAACTTAATATAATCAAAAAAGAAGAAATCAGAATAGGTACTTTTGCATGCTACTTGACTTTAAAAGTACATAAAAAATTTAAATGGAGTATGGCAGTCATTTCACAGCCTAATTCATAAAATACCTTTGCTAGGCAAACATGGGCAAAAGGCAAATCTCATACCTATCTTTAAAAAGCAAATTAAATGGACATTCAAAGCTATCACAGGCAATTGTTGCATTTATGCACTGGTTCTAAGCTTATTTGTAGTTTGAGAGTAAATATTTTCAACCAGGAAACAAATCAAGTCAATTGTGGCGGGGGAGAGGGGGAGAAGAGTATTTATTCTGCATTCCAATCTTTTTGTTTGCCTTCAAGTTTCTTTTCATAGCCTCCTCTAGAAGCCTAACACTTGTTTCAGGCTTTTCGGAATTACTACGAGATGTTTACGGATATTTTATCTATCGACTTATTTCTCCTCATTTTACTCCTTTCAACATTGTTTGTAACTAAATTTCATCAGTTGTGGCAATAAAGATTAGCCTGCTGGAAGACACAGGTGCTAATTACACACCTGAACAGCGGGCCCATATTTTCTACTCTACAGCAAGATACTATTAGGTGTCGCTTCCTTGTGCCTTTATCACAGTCCTTATTTTGGTAATAAAGATTTCTTTGAGACATTGGTATAGACTCTAAGCCGTCTCCAAAGTCTCAGCACTGTGAATAAAATACTTCTAGAAATAGATATAAAATTCATTCAAGCGATCGAAAGCTGAACCCCAAGGGAAATACTACACAGTGACTAGAAGGAAAGGTTTGAAACGAATGTCTAGGCACAGCCCCTTTCTCCAGAGGAGCTGGAGAGCATTCTCCTGCAGCAAGAAGGGAAGCAGAGCAGTGTCACCTCCTGCCTTGTCAGCTGCCATGTGCCGGGCACTCTCTGCTGAATGTTTCCCCTCCACTTCTTCCAGGGCAGACTTTTCAGAGTGATTAACAATTTTGCTAAAATAAGGGAGCATCCCTCCACCTACAAGGCACCTCTCATCAAACTCCCTAAAACCGCACTTCTCACTCCCACCATTTTTTTCTTTGTAGGTCTACATTTATCAGGATAGATCTACCATAAACAACTCACTTCACAGACTACTGCAGCATTAACATTTCCCAATTTTAATTCTCCATTTGAGCATGACATTTGTGTTACAATGTTCTCGTTATTTTCTTGGCTATTAATAACATTGTACTTCATGTAATAAAAATCAACTGAAATCTCAAGGCAGCCATGAAATCATTCAGGATTTTAACTAAAAATCATCCTGCAAAGCAACATTTTGGTCTGGTTAATGACAGAAAAAATTTTAGCTCTGTCTCATTAAAAAAAAAAGCTCTTTGCAGAATAATACGCATAGACACAAAGAATATGTTTATTTTAATTTTATCTCTAAACTCCTACAGAATCTCCCAGTAACTGTTGTGGCTAACTACCAATGCCAATAAAATGACAATATAATTATTTGTTTCAAGCTCTTTTTTGATAACAACCTCTTATGTTCAGGCATTAATGAATTCATACTATCTTGCCCAGCTACCATGAAGAGCTTAGTGCAGAAATTCTGAATATCTTCATCTAGAGTAGACAACAATAAACTCTTCTTTCTCCCAAACACATTGTTACTGTGTTTGGTTGTATTCTACCCTCTACGAACACAGCTTTGCTCTCCAAGATCAAATACCACTAGTGCCACTGAAATAAGTAGTTACCAATCTGCAACATCAGCATGAGCAATAGAATGAGGTCTGTCAGGACCAAATGTTTCACATTAAACATACAATTGCTGGCATAAAACCTAATGTCTCTCATGTTCATTTCCCTCAAGAAAGGGCAGGATGTGACTCAACAGAACACGCAAGTCATTTAACAGTGCTCGGAAGCACTTTTTATTTCTAGTTTGAGTCTAAAAAGCATTTGAAGAGCAAACCAAGAATAGATCTTAATTAAGTATTAACAGTACCTCCCTGGTAGTATAATCAGTGGCAGTCAAATGCTTAAATTTGGTCCACTACAAATGCTGTCCGTTGCTTAACAAAATATATGCTGTGCCTCTTCAGTACTCACGGACCTGTTGCCATTTTATAGTGCTAAGAATGAAGCTTCCATTCAGCAGATGCTGAATTCTGCACAAACCAGTTTCAAAGCCCAATCCTGCTGCAAGCTCTGCCTTTCAACAGAGAAATATGCCAAAAAAGTTTGAGCAATGCTATTCTCAAAACCATTGCACTTCCTACATATAGATCATCCTAAACTTAGCACATCATGAACACATCCAAAACTGCAACTCAAAAGTTAATAATGCAGTAACACAGAACATGATACTAAAATTATATGGTAAATATGACACAACATGTCGATAGTTCCTCAGAAGAACAAACTTACATATGAAAGAACAACTTGTCTGCCTTAAATAGCAAAGGACTCATCATTCTGTGATAATTTTCAGAGAACTTAAGAGCCTTAAATGGGGAGACCACGATCTTTCTTCTGATACAGTTCTGCTAAGAGTGATTCATCAATGGTGGCACAGAAAGATGGATCTGGGGGTCTGGGAGGGCAGACCCCCCATTTTCTGTCCTGCAGTCAGGATTGGCTGCAAATGCAGGAAAGGATGCCAAGGGATGCCAGACCGGACACAGAACAGCCTTAAGGAATCCACAGAGGCTTACCTTGCTGCCATCTTATTTGCCCCAGCTCTAAAAAAGGGAAGGGCTTAATCAACAAAACACTCTACACATCAGACTTATTCCCACAAATATTCAATATTCTTACGATTCCCAGTATTAAAAGAAGTACAAAGTTTGTTTTCTGGCAATCCACAGATTTTGAATTTCACATAATGCACTGGTCACTATGAGAACAATAGGACAATTCTTGTCCTGTGCTTTGCACAGCATCTATCTAGTAAGCTCAGTTGTATGGTAACTGCAGTGTAATTACAGACATGTAGAATAGTTATTTGCACCATTAAATTAGAGGATTCTGAAAAAAAACTGAGTAGCCTTTTCACTATGACATTTGAATTTTTTTATTTAGAAATACTGTAATTTTAGCACTGCTTCAGATAATGACTGCCTTTCACAAGCATCTGACTACCAGTTACATCGTTCCAGACAAGGGTAGATGTTGCTGGCCAGATGATTCATCAGCAGCCATCAAGTTTTCCACTGTAAAAAATGAACACTGTAGCCACAGTCAAGAGGGCGGGAGGATGCACATATCATAGTGTGAAGAGTAGCAGAAGTACCTAAGAATGGCAAATTTTATTAGATCTTTTTACAGTAAACATGAGGTCTATATGCTACCACGGTGTCTGTGTAGTTCAGCTGATAATGCCACCAGTCAAAATCAGGCTATTTACCTACATTGCATAAGAGACACCAGCAACCGGACTGAATTTTTAAGGTTACACGAATTTTTCAAGGCATGCTATTAAATGCATTTTCTCTCTTTATAAAAGCCACCCACCTTGTACACATCAGCTTGACTTTCCAGTTCTCATAACCCTGCACAAGATTACTTTACTTAGATTTTCTAAGTTATAGATATACTTCTCCTTAATTTTGGTAAAATAAAAGTGAGCTTATTTAAGTATTTAAATAAAGCAATTTCAGGGAGACAAGGGGATTCAAAGGTTTGATAATGAAATGTAAATATTTTGACTGGTAGGCTTCTAATTCAAATGTAATCCACTCCAACAATGACTGAAAGTTAAATTGTAGGATGACTACATAGGTGATCTATGGTTTCAAAATTATTTTCTAGTGAACAAGTGTTATTAGTACATTAACTGTCATTACTATTCATCAAAAGATGCCCTGGAGGCTGAAACATGCTTTAAAGTTGTCTCTCTGAATTAGGATGAGTAAATTAGCAGCTTGATCTACACCTGTCCATACTAAGTCTGTTCTCAGAAAAGATAAATTTTATTTTTTAGCATTACCAATGTGACATCTCACAAGTATTATACCCGATTAAAAAAAAAAAAAAATCTGAAGCCTAACTGTCTTGATAGAGTCCCTTTAATCCTCAATCATTTTGCCAATATACTGTGAAATTAGAATTCTCTATGCACAAAATTCATTCACTCCACATGGATATATACACTCCACAGATACATATTTATACACACATGTACAAATACACATATACTGAAGGAACTATCAGGGCAGTATACACTAACAGGGAAACAGTTACAAGCTCCTGATCCCTTAAATGTGCCTATGGCTACAAGAGCTCTAGCAGTCACAAAATTCCACCTCTGTACCAAAGACCATCACTATGCTACTGATCATTTACGGAATTGCTGACTGCTCACCCTGTGATTTCGACAAGAAGAATTGTTCAAACGAAGGTCCTGGGGATATGAGGAATCAAACAATCACCCAAATGAGGGAA
>NW_009628490.1:30730-31638 GCF_000690535.1 Cariama cristata
AGACCCATCAAACCACTTAGTGCCATCATCTGCCAAAATACTATGGTCTACAACTCCCTAGACGTTCACTGTATGTGTGTGTCCCCCCGTATTTTCACATCAAGTTTTAATTGCATTAATTTTCTGCCAAGACCCCAATCCACAGCCTGCTATAGCTCACAAAGCCTGAAGATTAAATTGATATATTTTAGCATGAGCTTTTTTCTTCGTAGTTTCACCCTGTGGCTGTTGCTTAGAAGATAGCCCTTTTAGATCCTTTCCCTCCCCCTTCACCACAAAATTAAGTCTCAGAATGTAAATTCAACCTATGTATTCTTCACACTTATTTTACAGAGCATTCAAAATATAAACTATTCACTCAATTGGTTGATCAGCTACTGCATTACAAGAATGACAGTTTCTCCAGGTTTGTTGATGAAATGCTGCAATATCTTGTTTATCGGCAATATGATAAACTACAGAAAAGGGCATTGATGAGCTTTCTCATTTTCCAAATAAATTAAAGAGTCATTGTTTCTTAGAAAAGAAGCTTGCAAACACAAATCTCAGGAAAATTCCTTTCACTAACTTTTCTCCAGGAGTAGCTAAAGGTGTACAAATACGGGAGTGGCAAATTCCAGAGGAACTTCAAATAGATTATTCTATTTAATCGTATTTATCATAAGATGGTACTAATCCTTCCTTGCGGCCATGTATTTAAAGCTATATTTAGATACTGAGAAGTGCAAGCAGCTTATAGGGAACACAAACTATCATTGGCCCGATTTTTAAAGTGATTTTGGAACTTGCCTGCTTCCACACCCACTCAGATGGATTCTGACATAAGCCTGAAACAACTTCTTATTTCCCAAGAGAAAAAAAAAAGAAATTGCTGAAGCTTTCAGGCATCTCTTGAGTGGGAACTCTCA
>NW_009628491.1:0-1124 GCF_000690535.1 Cariama cristata
CCAGCGCCTTTCTTCCCCTGCATCGCTCCGGAGCTGGGTCCTATCCTGCCCCATTCCTGAGTGTCCCTTATGGTCCAGACTGGTGCTAGGGACTGGCTCCCATCCCTGGCAGCTCTTGCAGCGAAGCCGAAGCAGCGAAGCTGAAATGAGCCCAAGCAATTAAAAGCACCCGCAGCAGATGGTCGGTGCAGCCTGTCTCCCCGCCACCGCCGCCTCCTCGCTCTTCCCTTTCCTCATCCTCTCTCCCGACTCCTCTTATTCTTGTTTTTGCCGACTCCCCCACCCAGGGCTTTCCAATCCTTTCCCAAAGCAGGATCCCCATCCCCTGCATCCCTAGCCCCTATTTCCACCCCAAACGGAGGTGCACAGTGCCAACACCCGCTGAGCTCAGGTGTTTAGGTGAGGAGGCATCTTCATACGTGGGGAAACTGAGGCACAACGGGGGCTGGGACCTGCTGGCTGCATCCGATCTTCCCCATCGAAAAAAAACGTGTTCTGTGCCCTTGGCATCTTCTTCAAGGGGCTGTAAATTCTAGGTAACAAAGAGAAGGGAAGGTTAAAATGTTGGTAAAATCCGCCTGGTTGAATGGTTCTTCTTTTATCCAGGCTCCTTTTGCATCCCCCAACCTTCCCCTTGATTCACAGCCCCCTCCCCAGCTCCTGGGTTGTGCTCAGCCCCCCCCACCTCTGCCCAGGGGTTAAATTTCCAGGTGGTGCAGCCAAAATGGAGCCGCAAGCGCTCAGCTCTGACGGGACCACGGCTCGAAAGGCCGCCGGCTTTGCAATCCTCTTTCCCAAACACGAACGTCCTCCGTGCGTGTGTGTCCCTTTCCTGGGGGACCCCCGCACGGCCGCATTCCTCCGCGGTCCCTTTCTCAGCGGTGGTGGCCGTGTCATTCAGCTAAGGTCGAGCCCCACAGCAGGGAAGATGGGCTTTATCCCGGCCTCAAAAAGATGCATTGTTTTTTTGGGGGGGTTGATTTCTCCGGCTGTTTGTCTCTTCACCTCCTCTGGGGTCTCTTTGGCGTTGCCAGTTTTGTTGGGCGTCCAAACCTCTTCTCGGGTGGCAACGGTTAAAGCCTGACCCGGACAATGGAGCACGCTGCTGTCTTGGCAGCGGCTCC
>NW_009628491.1:1149-2473 GCF_000690535.1 Cariama cristata
ATGCTGGAGGCGGGGGACAGGATGGGGACCAACAGGCGGTTGCTGCTTGGATGGTTTCCCACGTGAAGGCTGAGCTGGGTGGGTGTTTCCACTGGAAGATGCCCTGGGAGGTCCCTGAACAGCCAGTTTTGAGGTGCTTTTGTGGGGCGATGCCCTGGGGGGGTCCTAGCTGGGATCCCCCTGTGCTGTGGCTGAAGATCTGAGCACTTGAACAGAAAGGAAAGTCCTGTTCGCTGAGGCCTAAGTAAATCCTTCCCTGATCCCATCAAGCGTTGCTTGATCTCAGCTCCGTCTCCGGCTTCACTTGGCTCCAGGCAGTCCTGGAGCCTCAGGGGAAGGGATGGGGCAGGGCAGGGGAACCCCCACTTCGCAGCCGGCACAGAAAGCTCTGGGGAAAAGGAGGAGAAATCAAGAAACACGAGGGGATTGAACAGGTACAAAGCCAGACCCCAAAGCACAGCCAGCCCTGCTCCGACCGAGGTACCACCCATCACGCCGCGTGGCCAGCACATCTCCCTTCGGCAGAGCCGTCTCCTGCTGTCACCCCATCCAGGTAAGGAGGCTTGGGGAGGAAAAATCTCCCTCTCCCAGCTCCTTGCAAAGCTGCAGCAAATCCTGTCTCAGTGCAGGATGCTGAAGGCATGAGCCCGCATCCCTGGTGTGAGCGGGATGGGGCAGCGTGGTCGCCTTGGACCCGCACAGCTCAGCCCAGGAGATGCTGCCCAGGCAGAAATGCTCCTTAAATCTCTTCCGAGCCCAATTCCTCCTCCTGGCCCCGTTGCAGCTGGGCTGGGTCTGTGCTGTTGGATGGGAGAGAAGAAGAATCAGCCCCAGAGGGCTAAGGGGGGGGGAGATGCCTTCGTTCGTGCCAGCTATAGTGGGGCAGCCCGGCTCTTCCAGATGGGAGAGGGCTCCGGAGGGGCCGAGCATCAGCAGCTTCTCCACATCGAGGCGGGGAGAGGCAGCCCCACGGGCGGCTGTCTCGCTGGGTGGATGGAAGCTCAGCGGGAAGGGTGAGGGATTGCATCCAGGCTCTTCTCTCCAGCAGCGTTTCACATACCTTGGGGCTTGCTCTGTCCTTAAAATGCAGCGAAACCCCCTCGTGCGGGGAGCTTGGAAGGCTGGGGGACACGAGGGAGGGGTGGGTGGCTCATCCCAACTCCCTTGTCTTCACGTGGGTGATTGTTTCCAGCTGAACTGTTGGGATGGGATATTTATTTATTTTTTTTTATCAGCTGCTTTAGTCCTCCAAGTGACCTCTCCCAGCCTTGAGACCTCCTGTGTTTTCGCCCTCCACCAGTACGACTCTGATGAGGGCTGAACC
>NW_009628491.1:2486-3021 GCF_000690535.1 Cariama cristata
CATCCCACGGGCAGGCGAGACGCAGGAGAAGCCCATGGAAATGCCCGGCTGGGTGATGGCCAGGGGATTCAAAGAGAAAAACCTGGCTGTGCCCAGGGTCTGGGCTAAGGAAACACGTTCCCTCGGCCAGATGTTTGGGGGTTCTTTTGGGCCAGGGGTGCTCCCAGGACACTGAAGGGTGGGTTTGTGCTGTGTACGGGGCAGTGGGTATCCCCACAGCATCCTGACTTTGGGGACCTCTGAGGAAGGACACGGAGGCACTTGTGTGGCCGGTGTTGGCACCGAGATCCAGTGGGATGTGCTGAACCAGAGCTACCGGTAACGATTCCCCGGAGGAAGGAAAAAAACCGGGTGGGATCTTTGCTGTCTGCTGCTCTCCACCAGCCATGGGTCAGCCCAAACCGCTCGACGGGAGGTGACGGGAGGCTCAGGTGAAGGTGTCCGGGGACAGACAGCGGCTGTTTCTGGGGTGAGACCTGCGAACGAAGCGCTCAGTGTCTGTTTGGGCTGCAGGGCTGAAAAAAACCACTCCCCA
>NW_009628491.1:3052-3274 GCF_000690535.1 Cariama cristata
AGTGGCACAAGCACAGCGGCCGTGCTGCTCCATCCCTGCCCGTGTCCTTCTCCCCAGGTGGCCGTATCCTGCTCCTGGAGGTGCTCAGGCCTTGGGGGTGAGGGATTTGAAGGCTTGGTCCTGGTCTGGGGCAGGATCCAGCAGTTCATTTGGGGTTGGGACTCACCCAGGGCAGCAGCTGGGATGGAGGGGATGGGACGGGGTCTGGCTCCCAGTTTGATG
>NW_009628492.1:0-49130 GCF_000690535.1 Cariama cristata
AGCCTTTTTAAAGCAAAGAGATGAAAGCGTCACTGGCAGCAGTATGCTGATGGCCATGACAGGTTAGGCAGTATTTTTCCACAAACTCATTGGGTCTGTTAAAAAAATCAAGTTATATTTTTTCATCATTCCTTTTAAAGGGACAGATGTGTAAGGGTGCCCTCGGACAAGATGCTCAGATTGCTTCTGAGCGTGGGCTGTTCCCTTTCCCCTGTGCACTGGCAGATCTCCCCATAGGGCAGAAAACTACTTCTAGGCACAGAATTCTGATGAAAAAAGGCCCTGGTAGCTAAGAATTTTCTCTTTCCTGTGTGCTGGAGCCGATTTCTACCCTTACATGGACTCAATCAGATTCCTTCCCATTTTGCCATGAACCCCATGAGCAGTGTATTTAGCTAGAAGCAGAAATCAGTCAATAATTTGGTGAGGGTCAGGTAGCTCTGGGAAACAATTTGGGAGAGTATTTTAATCCTAGGACCTGCCACCATCTCCAGCAAATTCCCCCCTAACAACTTGTGCATCAAAATGTGTTTTTTTTTCCCCAGAGCTCTCAGAATCCGAAGCTCCCCCAAATCAGTTGTTTATACTCATTTTGAGCATAAAAACACCTCCAGTTTCAATCTCTTCCATGCCTCTAATTATTTCTGAATGTAGGATGGGAAATGTAGGCTGGGGCGTGGAGAGGGATGCTTGCTGGTGCGTCCAACATGGCCATGCCTCCAGTCTCATCAGCCTCTCCAAGCTGTGCTCAGATAAGGGGTTGGATTCCCTAAGGCAAAAGAGGAGATACTTGTTTCGTGGTCAAAACCCATCTCTGCTCATCAGTCAGGTATCTTTGAAGGCTCCTAGGTTTGCCAGATAATTTTGGAAGCTCTCAGAAAGGCCAACCTCAGGCACATGCTTCTTAAAGCACTGGCAGAAATGGTGCCACCACCCATCTCGACAGTGTCCCAGGGGCAACAGCACTTGTCCCCAAAATGGAGAGAGCTGGTAGATGGGAGTACTGGGTTTGGGTCTGCCCATCAGGACTGCTTGCATGTTTTACCTGAACAATCACCAGAGAAAATAAGCAAATGCGTGTGCCAGTCCCTGGTTGCCATCCCTGCTTCCTCTCCTAGTGCAGCCTGTGCCCTGGGGGTAGGATGCTCCCTTGGGAAGGGCAGGACATGCATACAGCTTACAGCTGGGAGGACCAGCTGCCCATTTCCCATCTTTCCAACAAGCACTTGAGTTGTATTGTAGTGCCAGAAGCCTCACAGTGACAACAGCGATGGTTTAAAATTGAAATATTTACTTTTACTGGTAGTGATCTTTCAAAGACTACATACAGCCAGATACAGCTCAGTAGGAGTTGAAGGTCTGGATTAAAAAGCAGATGGAAGCACTTTTCTGATTCAGACATCCAGTCTCCTGAGAGGCATGGGAATTCAAGGATGCTGCTCCAGCCAGTAATTTGTGTTGCCCACTTGTGGGAAGCTCCTTTCCCAATATCAGGTACAGTTTAGCGATACCCACTTCTTCCCATTCACTAGGCAGGTGAGGCGCAGGCACCTGAGCTTGTGGGTGATTAACTCCGTTAACTCCGGGATTGGATCTACCCTCCTAGCTACATCACCCGTGTCAAAAGGCAGGCTGGGGCTGCAAGGGTAAGAGTCACTCAGCCACACTCGTGGCTTGCAGGTGAAGGGTTGGGCAGGGAATTTATCCTGCCGGGTGAAAAGGTGTCTCACGATGGCTATCAAGGGCTCCGAGGTGCCGTTGTCTGCTCTATTAAACGCTAATGGGCTGGGGTTAGAAAAGCCTGGAGGAGTTGCTCTGCTGGGAGCTGGGGAGTGCCTGTGGGAGGGAGCTGTGGTTTACAGCCTTGATGAAAAGAGCAAAGGATGAGCAGAGCTGAAGGATGGCATTTCTAGGGAAGCCGGAGGAAAAAGAAAAAAACAGTCTCATTAGCTCGAAGAAATGATCTGGCTGTAGATATTTGCAGAAAGGGGTAAGAGCAAAGTCTCTGGAAAAGGTTTCCAGAAGGGTTAGCAAGAAGGGGAAAACAGGGAGAATCTGACTTTGAGTTAATTAATAAAGTAGACCTTAAAGCTTTTGAACACAAATGACTGCCTGTGATGGGCTGTTGGCTGCAGAAGGGAGGGAGCCCGTGCAGCAGAGTGACCTGACACTGCGGGAAGTCCGGCTCTAGTCACTTTGCTACTTGCTATATATAAAGAATGCAGCTCTTTCTAGTTGTCAAATGGCCAAACAGTATGTGGAGCCTGACTGTAGGTCATTCATCTACTAAGGAAGGAAATTTTCCCAGGGTAGTAGTAAGATGTCTTATCTGCTGCAGGGTTTTGCTCATCATCTCTCTGACCCTTTCTGCTTTAAAATCTCTGTTCAAGTCCTCCCAGAGCTCTGTTTCTGGAGGATGCTGCTCATTTTCTACCTGAAGGTTGAGAAAGAAATTGTAAACTCAGGTGTGACCTACAAATAGGCAGGTCTTCCTATTTCTGTTGTTGATTTTGTCAAGTCCAGTGGTTGGGATGAGATTAGTATTTAAGTAAGGGGAAATTTCACTCCCCTTGTGAGTGAAAATTAGTTATTTTATATATTGAGGCACTAATTTACAATCATTTTGGCTGGGGCATACTCTTCTGCTGTTGCAGAGTGCCCTGCAAAGCAGCCACTTCTAGCACACAACTCCGAAAGGCCGGTTTTACCTAAACATTTTTATTTTACACTGCACATCATAGTTTATGTACGGTGACAATTGCTCCTCACCATATGAACTTTTGGATTGCTGTGCCGAGCAAAATCTGCACGGTTTTCTTCTAAACATCTTTCTTTCTCAGCATAACTCATTACTCACAGTGTGCCACTATAATTTATAGATGGCTGTGCCTCGAGGAATGAAATGACCTCTGTCACTGTCGCATAAATAAGGCTTAGGAATGCCAGGATTTTCATATCAGATGGAGTAGGGTTGTTTCTGTGTTTGTATAGAAAGAGCAGCATGTTATAGATTTATTTAAGGCTGCAATAGTTTCACGAATATTATGCTGCCAACATTACTGTCTGAAATAACAAAATTGGAGCCCAAAGATGAGGAGAAAAGCACACATGACGGCTATTAAAAAATAACTGGCTGTTTAGTCAATACAAGTTCAGAAATGTTAGCCGGTAAATCTCAACTCTTCACTAAGGTTTGACTGTGTATTAAAATATATCAATAGATATTCTATTATGTGATTAACCCGTTACCTGGAGACTTTTTGACGGATAAAAAATAGCGTAGATATCAATCACCTAAAAGGTGATTAAAAAAATATGCTCACTTGGCTGTAGTTTTTTTATCAAGAAACAGAGAAGATGGTGATTTCAGGCTATAAAAACATTGAGACCAAATCCAGGCTACGTGCAGGTAGACAAAGAGTAGGTTAAAAAAAGCAAGCAGTTCTCAAAACGCCTCAAATTCTGCAACCTAGGGAACAAATTCTGCTCTGAATGCCACCCATGCACCCTGGCAGTGCACAACCGGGGGATGCTACCACGGGGCTGTGCACGAAGAAGGGGAAAGAGAACTGGAAAGCGCCCTGATTCATTGTCTCCTCTTTAATATTGCTTTATCAGTGAGGATCTGGCCTCCCTTTAAAGCTGCCCGAGAAAGAAAGCCTTCCACCTGCATTCTTTCACAGACTTCAGATTTACACCACTGGAGGTAAAAGGAGAGTCTGCCCTTTTGTGACTCTTACTAGACACCCAGAGTGGGATGGCAAACATGGTGAAATGCTTTTTTTAATCTTTATTCTGTAAAACTGAATTCTCAGTTACAGCTGAGACTTCATTGCTTGGTTTTCACCAGTGATGATTTATGATTAATTATAATTAGTCAAATAGGCCATGAAGACCTTTAAAGAAAATCAAGCAAGGAAAAGAACATTTTAGTCTCACTAAACCCACTAAATTAAACATGTACTTTCAGCAGAGGACAAAGAAGGGCTTACTGGAGACTTAATATAATAAAAATGGTCTTATAAAGATTTGGTGATGCTACTAGTTAACAGAACTATATTTTCTCTGAATCCCTCAGGGTTGTAAAGACTAGATTTGAAGTGATTTCAAGTGAAATTATTTTGATCAAAATATCTCTTCATAACACAAACTTGTCTAAAACTGGCAGAATTGTCTGCCTTGTGTTATAATATGAGGACCACATCAGTCAGATTCTGAACACAGGAGGCATAATTATGACGAGAAATGAGAAAAAACCGTCTAGATTGTGCTACTGTTATAAATGACTCATCCTTTAAGAACTGGAAAAAGCTTATTCACATTTCTTAAATATCTCAAATATCTCAAAGAAGAGCTGCAAAATGCCAAGACTATTTCCAACCTACTTTTAACACAAGGTCATTATCCCTGTTTATTCTTTCAGTTCGTTGTAGCATCACTAATGGCTCTCTGCCTATAAAAGTTATGAACCTAATTTAACTTTAAAAGTCTTGTTTCTGTACCATGAAAGGCCATGAATTCATACACAAGTCAATTTTTTTCACATCTTGTATCGGCTTCTGTTTTGTTGTTGTTGTTGAAACTAGATCTGTGTTGCTATGTAAGCCATCAAATATACTTCTTAAAGATTGTTTTGTAATGAACTCTATCTTTCAGTGTGCTATTGAACCAAGAATTTGGAATCAGAGAGGCAGAACACCATGAAAAAAGACCATAAAATAAACCTCCTTCTATTTTAAAATGTACTGTTCTTCTTTTCTGTGAAAAGATGTTATTGTGTCTCTTGTCTGTGAGTATAAAAATTACTGAGTGCGTATAGCTGAGCCTGCCTCTACTGCAAATTCTCACTGCTGCAAGATACAAAAAATACGAAGCAAAAACTGGCTCCAGCACACTTACCTACTACTTATACCAACTTCATGGCATTCAAGCTGCAATGTAAGTGCAAATATTCGAGTTGCCTTTAGAAAATAGTAAAATGGATAGTTTCTGTCAACTCACTGCGATTCAAAGAAATATTACCGATCCTGAATCTGGTAAATGCTATTTAATAATCTTGTGAAACAGTTTCAGTATTTTTTTCTGCAGTAGTTGTAAGTATCGTGAGTGAGGAGCAACACTAATACAAACACAACAAAGATTTGCAAAAAGGATTTGATTCCCCTGAGTGTTTGACCTTTTTTGCTGAAGGCGGGGTGGCATTACCGTGTCTCCCAGTCTGAGATTTACACCATTCATCTCTATGTAGGAAAATGACTGCAGGGTGATGTCACGCTGAATTTGCTCTTTCTTGCCAGGGGTGGACAGGCGCGACCAGACGACCGCGTACTGCAGTGGGGGCTTTGAGGAGAGGCGGCTGTAAGCGCACTTCAGGTGGATGCGACCTTGCACAAGCTCCGGAGTTATCACTGGTTGCAAAGCCAGGCTTGTGAGTTTGTCTGGAAGAAGGAAACAAAAGAAGGACGGAGCACTAAATGTTATTTTAATATTGTCCACTCAACAAGAAGATTTCGAGATAACTAACCATGGGAGAAATGCTACCTTTTGTATTCTCGTGATTTGATTATTAACTATGCAAGCAAGAAAATGCATTTCATACAAAATGCAAAAATTGCTAATTGTGTACTGACTACCCTTTATTATTATAATATTTGGCCTGGTTTTTTTGTTTTTGTTTTTGTTTTTTTTTTTTTTAATTTCTTTTATTTTGCAGTAAGAGAAATGTTATTGAAATGAAACACTCAGATTAATACAAATTAATTACTCTGGCAAAGGCCATCAGCTTTGCATTCCCCTGAAGCACAGCATTTTGATCCAAGTTTTGCAACAAGTAGAGAAGAGATATGAGAAATCATTATGTTGCAGAGGTAAACCAACTCTCAGAGAGCACCCAGCCCATATTGCCGTGCTGTGAAGATCCTTTCCAGCTGTTCTGGGACGTACCTAGACCGAGTCTGCTCAATATAATCTGCTTCTGCCCAGAATAATGCCACTGCTTAAAAAATGCAGCCAGATTTCTATAGAGTTCAACAAGTAATAAAGTCTGAAACTTTTCTTCCTGTTAAACTCACCTAGAAAGCAGAAACAAAAAGATGTATAATACTGTAAGGTGACATTCTTTCATCTCTAGAGACCCGGACTCAAACGGAACATGAAGCTGGTTCAGATGCTTTGAAAGGATAAATAGAGTAACTTTTTTGGAGGAGTGTAGAAAATATTATGGAAGCCCAAGGGAATAAGGTATGAGGCTGTTATAGCAGAATGAAGAACCAACACACTAACATCTGTCCAGGGCAAGTAACAAGAGGTAAGAAAAAGAAACAAGTTACTTAAAATATGAATAAGGACCAGTTGCTAATATCCTTTTTTCTTTTGTTTCTAAAGGAAGCTGCCTCAAACTATGGCTCACGTCATGACTTTCTGCAGGAAATTATTCCAGAAGGACGAAGTTAGGTGATCGGCTCATGGGAGGACGTGAGCAGAATTGCAAGCACGCACGCAGGTTTTCCCAGCTGTGTCCTTTCTTGCCAAGCTATGAAGCTTTAAATTCAGTTTGTTTTGCAGCTCAGAAGTGCTGACCGGTGTCCTGTTCCCGAGCCTCCAGCGGATGAGGCTGGGGGATTGACCCTGGCAAGAAGCCGTGACGATGCCACCTGGACCCGGCTCCGGGGCTGTGTCGAGGCTCCTGTGGTGCAATGTTCACAGCTGAATTTAAGACAGTGAGTTAACAACCCCTAGTAAAAAACTTCACCTTTGGGTGTTCTCCATCCAATACGTGATACTGCAAAAAAATCCTAAAGACAAGAACTTAAAGACTCAGGAGAGCTGAACCTCATTGAAATGCCTAGGAAAAAGGTGAGAGCGTCAACAACAGTGGTAAGAAAAAGGCAGAAAATTGTCGGTTTGAGATAGATGGGAAGGGATAAACTTTCCTTTACGGAGAATGCAGGTAGATTTACATTACTAAACAAGTATGGATCAACAGAAAGGACAAAACTAATCATCCGAAAGGTATTGGTTAAAACTTCCTCAAACAAGGGTAGTGAAAATCTTGCAGTTTTAAAAAAAGCCAAGCTTAAACAAGAAAATGACTGTATTCAGTTAAAAAGTAATTTCGGAGAAAGAATCATGGAAATTAAAGAATAGGTTCATTAATTTTAATGAACATTTTTTATTTCAAATAGTGAATTAATCTCACTTTCTTTGAGCCTTTTTTCCTCCCTCTTCTTCATGTTGGAATGTTAAAATATTGATAAACATAAGAAAATAGAGATCTCTCTCTTTAAAATTTATTTAAGCTTGCATTTTGCCTTATTGAAAGGTGACAACCCTAGCTTCTCAGTGTGTCATGCGTCCGTCCAAAAATGCCAAAAAGGAAGTATAAAGGTATTTTTTCCTTTTAAGAAAGAACTGTTTTTTTCTGACTAAATCTATATGCACCTAAACATGCTCCGAAGTTCAGAAGGTTTAACTGAGTGAGCAATTGCTTTCTCCTATTCCTTTGTTTCCTAGCTACCAAACAGAGGTTAGATCTCTTGTAGTAGGCTAAAAATTATTTCTGACGAGAATAATTATATAAATGTCATGAAAAAAGATATTATCAGTTTGGATTTTTTTCCTTCCAGAGTTTCAGAATTATCTTTTGGGGGAGGATACTGGATTACTGAAGATAAGAACAGACCTTAGATACAGTATCCTGGATACAGTGCCTCTATAAAACCGAGATGCCTCCGCTCACTAGCTGTGCAACTTCAAGCCAGCGTGGAGCCAAAGACAGTAGGAAAGGTTACATGTGAACTGTAACCAAGCAAAGAACACTTCGGTAATACACACCAGATAACATTTTGCACTGGTAATAATAGCTATGCTTTAGGAGCACTTTGGACTGTCGCTGATTTATTTTCTACACGGTCTGTATCTTACCAGGAGCGATGGATGACTTGCAAGGTCACCAAGATGTGCATTGCAATATCAGGACCTTTGCACACAGAGCCAGAGAGGCATATGCAATCTTATTGATAAATACTTTACTGATCCTCACCTTCCGCGCAGTAGCCCATGCATCCTTGGGTAGGTTGCAGGAGATACACAAAGAATTCGCCGCAGTTCCTGACGGTGACGGGTATTCGAAACAAGCAGCAGTCCTTGGTGCCCCCGAAGAAGACCTGCCAGGTAGCACAGGCCGTGAGCCGCTTGCTCTCACCGGGAACCGGCAGGGATTCAGACTTCAGCGATAGCCACACCGGAGCTTGTGTCCCGCATTTATTCACCTAAGGATGCACACAAAAGAAACCGTTTACTGCAACCGCGGTAAGGCTCCGTGAAGAATCATTAAAACCCAAGAACTTGGAGGGTCAGTGAAAAAGCCATGTCGGTGGGGATGAAAATGTCTTGCTCAGCTTAGAGAGGTGACGTTACATAGATAAATTCTCAAAGGACACAATAACTGGATTCCAAAGTATTTTCCTCTATATTTGGTTGGTTTGTATAAAAAAGATGAAAGCATGTAAACAGGCTAGATCCCTTCTCTGGGAATCACACTTTGGGCCACATCAGCTGGCCATTCCCATCCATGCTTCACCTGTGGCAGAAGAAAGCTAAGGCTAACAGAGCATGAGGGGAAGAAGATGTTAGGACCATCCCGAAGCAGGGACACCGCTGTGCTCAAGGCATCACACACCAGCACCTTCCTTCAAAACAGCTACAGCTTCAGCTGCCCTTGTCCTGACAGCTTCTGTCCAGCACATACTGGACACCTCTTTGGGGCCTGAGCCTCTCCTTCCTTCTTGAAGGGAAACATATCCAGGATGTATGAAACACATGTGCAGGATAGACATGATTTGATCAAATTTTCTGAAGTTTTTGACCTTCAGGCTTCTATCAACAGATACCCTGGATACCCTGAAGATAGGAAGTCCCAAAGCAGAAGGGATTGGTCCCAACTGGTTTAAGCTACAGCATTTTGAGTCACGACTGGGAGAGGCTGCACCAGGTCTACCTTTCCTGACTTCAAGATGGGTGTTCAGGCATCTCAGATCTAAATTGCCCTCTGTACCTGCCAGGCTCTCTCCACTGACTGAAGGGACATGGTTATCCAAGGCTGTCTTTAATTTAAGTACCTCAGTGAGGAGATTAGATGTAATCGGTGCCTAATAAAATATGAACAGCCAATTACAACAGTAACTCTGCAATTCTGCGTCGTTACCTATCATTTGCCAATACGTAAAGCATGCAGATATTTGAGCTAAAGTTTGAAAATTATTACCAAATACTGACAATAATTTACTGTCAGATATCAGTCATGTTCTGCAGAGTGTGACTGCTGCCGTTGCTTTGCATTTCTTCAGCCAGCGATAATGAACTATCTCTAATAGTCTGACTCAAGGGACACGTTTCCTCCTGGTGTGAACATTTGGCTATATATCACATTGGAAAAAAACCAAAACAAACCACCACCATTTTTTCCCATTGGTCCGGGTTTACTGCTTTACTTTTTAAGATCAGAAGTTGTTTGTGACAGCAAGGGAAGCGGTGAAAGTCAAAGGATAAATTTATTAAGTCACGCGCCAGTGCCCTCCCATAGTTTGAATTTTACCTGGGAGCTAGACAAGCCAGAAAGCAGGGACAGGGGAATGGAGGCTTCACACCCAGAAAAATAAAGATATTTGAAAAAAATAAAGCATATGGCATGACAAAGTCTGATTTCCATTTGGAGCTAGCTATTGTCAGGCTTCTTAAAACAAGGATTCTAGAGAGACACCATTAAAATTGTCCAAAGTCATTTTTTTCTCCCCGAAATGGGGCAGTGACCGAGCAGAAGGGCTGACCTTGCCCTCCCCTTTGGGTGCCCGTGTCCCTGGTGTCCTTGCGGGAGGCTCCCCGGTGAATGACAACGTACCAGCATTGCGCTAGTGATGGAGAAGAGGGGATCGGCATGAAAAAGCTTTTACGTGGAATTTCAGATGAATCCTTTCACTTCCTGTATTTAAAAGCCATGTTATGTGTAACTTTTTAAGATATTTTTCTGTTTATTTATTTACAGCTTAAAGGGACACTGGTGCTTTCTGTGCTGGGAAAAATGCAGATGTCAGGAATTTGTTGTATCCTGGTGAACTTCTGACCTAGAGAGTGAGATCTGATGTGCAGTAACATGTTTCCAGAGCATGTTTATGAGTGTACACTTGTAATGACACAGAAGAGTGGAGCAAACATCATCCAGAGAAGAAGTTCTGTATGCAGAGCAAGAAGGACAGGGGCAGAGAGAAGGACGGCAATGGGAGCTCAGCGGTCTCTGCTTCACACTCGTGTTATCTTTTCAATGAGGTACTTGCACCTTGAATTTCCTCTTACTCCAGGTAACTACTGACTTCAGTGCCTCTGCATGTGTGAGTAAAGATTGCTGGATCAAATCATTATTTTTCCAGTTACATTAAAATGCAGATATTTGTAAGTGTACCTTGCAGGTGTTTTGAAGCCCAGAAGCCGGGAAGAATTAGAGTAGGGGGGCGTAGAGCAGAAGACATAAATGAGCGCTGGAGCTCAGTGGGTTTATGCAAGCTCACAGAAAGCCTTGAAGGAAAATGGTTCAGTAAGAGGAGACAGCGCAGCCAACCCATCCCTCCTAGGACACTCCACTGCTCCTGCTGGCCTCACGGCTGGCACCAGTGCTCACTGCCCGAGGAGGAGAGGAGGGATGCCAGCATCGCTCGTGCCATGGGAAGTATTCCCAGTGCTGCTAACATCTACTGCAAAGGGCTGTTGCCACCTTTTACTGACATTTAGTTGCTAAAAAGTGACCTTTGCTCTGAGGTGACTCGATCTCCTGCAAATACCTGTGTCTCCAGGAACACTTCCACCCATGGCTGAACAAACCGAAAAAATACTCTCATGATTTTCCATATAAGACCTTTTGCTACTCAAAGTAAGCTTTTGCATCCATTTGCTTCTGCCTTTACCAGTGTAACTGGCCCCACCACATCAGTGCTGCTCATTGGGAGTATGGCCGCTGGGCTGCCTCTGGCCAGACACGCATGGTGCCTCAGTTTCCCTGGCTGCTGCCCGACCTTGGGCAAATCACTTACTCTTTGTGTACCTTCCTTCCTTATCTCTAAACCAGAGGTAGAGGTGGCTGAGATGGTAATGGTACTTCCCTGCCTTGCAGCAGTGCTGAAAAGATAAATTCATTAATGAGACACTCATCTATCTGCTGTGCTGTGGGCCATGTAGATAAATAGACAGATGCAAGTGCATTCTGGCTGTGAAAAAAGACAAAATGCGATCAGTACATAAAAGTGGGTCTGTATCCCCTGTTAACAGAGAGGGAAAAAATAAAATGCTGAAATAAGAGAACAGTCATTTTCTCCCTCTTTGTATTTATCCTCGCCACAAGTCTGTGAGCCATTTCAGTGCTTGAGAAAGTATGGATTAGCCTCGCTGATGCCAGCCGCCAGCGTTGTGTGCAGGCTTTCTGATAACTCCCCCGCTGTGATCTGCAGCACCCCGGCTTTGTCCTGGCAAATCTTGCACTGAAACCATTTGAGCAAAATAGTTTGTTAAGTCATGTGCACAAATTACAGGCAATAATGAACCCTTTTGACTGATCTTGCACCCAGGAAAGGTCAGACTGTGAGAAAGCAAGTTATTGTAACAAACTATGATACCATATTACAGGCTGGCCAAGGAAGAATTTTGGTATAAATCAAGTATTTTTGTTTTCCTGGCAGCTTTGTGACATACATGCATTTATTTTCTGCTTTGAGCTACATGCTGTCCATCTGAGTTAGGCAACTTGCCCCACGCTAGCCAAAAGGATTTGCTGCATGAGGCCTCTGTGAATTAGAAAACAGACCTGGGAAGACAAGGGCAAATGTATATTCATGTATTCAACCAGCAGTAGAGATAAGAACAGGGGAAAAAAAAAAACATAGAAAAAAATGTTTAGGAAAAAGAAGTCTAGGAGAAGAGACTTCAAAGAGCCAAAATTTTGAGGTCCCAGCCGTGGCAAAATTAGCTTTAAATTTTGTAGCAGTCATTTGGGACAGTAACCAGAAAATTGAATACAGAGCTAGTAAATGATTGGCAGTTAAGATATAGAATTTACCTCCAATAACTACAGTCATTGTTGCTCTAAGAATAGCATAAAGCTGTGGGAATCTCTCAGCAGCATTTCCAAAATGAAGAAGAGGAATTACACAGCTGCCTCTACAGAAGAGCAAACTCCGCAAGCCTCTCGCAGGCAGGAGCTCGTCTGCTGGGCAGCCAGCGGTGACGGTAGGAACGTGGCTTTGCTGGGTTCTCCAGGGGATCTACATAACGTGACATGGGCTGCGTGGCAGCACTATTGCTGCGATCTGCATAACATAACATGGGCTGCATGGCAGCATTATTGTTGTGATCTGCATAACATAACGTGGGCTGCATGGCGGCATTATTGTTGCGATCTACGTAACATGACGTGGGCTGTGTGGCAGCACTGTTGCTGTGGCATGCAAAATATCCCCGTTTCTCATGTGAAATGGAAGCTAGGCAGCAGGAAGAAAAATGAGCTACAATACCAGCGACACTGGAAAACGTGTGTGTGCCCACAGTCCGTCCACTTACTTCTGAGTATATTTGTGGATCTAAATAGTCTCTCTCCTTACAAATCCTGTCTCCCCTATATGTCTTTAAGTAGCATCCTTGATGGCAAGTTGCAGTGGACGTCTGACTAACACTCCATATAAGAGATCACAAGGGTTTGATTACTTCAGTTGACATGTTTACTTGGACTTGCAACTGGTCAATGTAATGGCCAGTTAGTGAAGTAAACGACATTGTTGTAAAGCCTAAATTTAGGTCATTCAGTGCATCTGCGTTAGGTATCCAGCAACATCACTTACACAAAGGAGTTTTTAGGCTGTTGCCAGGCTCCTTTAATGCTCAGTATCCTTTCATACTTTATCCAATTATAGTTAAGTGGTGTTTTTAATCTTCAAAGCATTTTATAAACCTTACCTAATTAATCTTCACAACACCTCTATGTGGCAGGTAAGCATTCATTAAGTATTTTGGATTCATAATTAGGTACCAGCTAATCGTTTAAATAATTCAGTTCAGAAAACCTAAATGAAAAAAATTAAATTTGTTCCCCCTTTGCCAAAACAATGGGACAAACCATTATTGTTTAATCCAATGATGTCTCCTTCCATTTAGTTGGGGTTTGGAGAATCAACTAGTTTGATTGATTGAACACTCTAAGGTTCTTTATAATTGCACAAAGAAATCAAGCTTGATTGTTCTTGTCACTTGGGTATTGCACTAAAATTATGCTGTTAAAAATAAGTAGCACCATATGTGAGAAATGCATTGTTTTAGTTAGATGGAGATGGAAGGCTTTTTGGTATACTGTTGGTTGGCAGCTAAAGCATTGTGATTTTGCATCTGTTAACCACTCAAAACTTTACTTTGTCTTAGATTTTTGCATTTCTTTGTAGTAGTTAAAGTAAATAAGATTTTTTATTTCAATCTGGGGCCAAACTCCACAGAAATCAGTTTACGTCAGGAATATCTGTAGTAGCAATTAAACCGGTGCCTGTCTTGTGTTTCTTTTAAGTACATGCTTCTGAACAATAGAGGCTGTAATTGTAATTTCTGCAGAAGGTTTTTTGTATGTCTGAAAAAAACCCAAGAAAAACAAAACCTCTTCATACCTACCATTACGGAGCATTCACGTATGCACGCGAGAAAGAAATAATACCTTGAAAGTGTCACTTGCTTTTAAGTTCATAAAACAATTGCAAATCAAGGTAGGATTGGATCCAGAGCAAAATAAAAACTGAAACAAAATGAAAAATTAAGAGTATGCAGTTGAACTATTGTATTTTGATTGTGAGTATAAAATATACTACAATAGGTTAAGTAGAGGAGGAAATTAAACTGAATATGGGAAAAAGTAAATATTCTTCTTCTCCAGGGACTACAATATTAAGCATCATAGGCAGGTTAGATTTAACATGACATTCTTTTATACACCAGAAATTGGCATTTAAGCCTATGTTTGAGCCTAGTATACATATAAAAAAGTAAATTTATATTGTTAAAAATGCAACTGTTTAGAAAACACCAGCCCTGACTGCATAACATGTCCTTCTTATGCCACATTTACCGCTGTACATGAATTTAAAGCGTATACAAATTTGGCAATGATTTTACTCATTTAGAAAATGAAATTTCTGAAGAAGGATTTTGGAAGTAATCTTGATATACCATCACAGGCAGGTATTACTGGGTATTTCCAAAACAGAATGTCATATCCATAACTAACCTTTAGAAATCCTTGCTGCAGGATTGTGGATGCTTAAAAAATTTAGAGTCACTGGACTGGCTCCTGGGAGAGAAATCACTTTAAAATCCCGTACAACCCAAGTCTGAATCCAGAAGTCCCTGAGCCAGGGGCTGCTGGAGATTGGTAACGCGCAAAACTGAAACTATTCTCCTGCTCCTGCCCTTCCCTCCAGACACATGTGGCTGCTGGCAAGGAGAAGCACGTGCGGCCCGTGGACCTCCGCTGTGGTGCAAGAGGTCACTCGGAAGCTCCTGCCATGCCTGCCAACAGGATTGCAGAAAATAAAATGAGCCAAAATGAGGGGTTGCCTTAAGACTGGGAGGAAACCAAAAGTGAAGCAGTGGCTGCTCTGAGAGGCTGAGCTTGAGCTGACGGGATGCCGTGCTGTGCACATCTATACCTGTGTGTGTGTGTGTGTGTGCGCGCACCTGTGTGAATGTATGTATATACACATGGCATGTGCCTGTCAGTCCAGGTAGCATACATATTCTTGTATGCATACGTATATAAATGCTGAGCCATACATCTAGGTCATCTGTATTGACGGGTGTTGTGGGAAGACTGCTGGCTAATGAGGTACTCTGACACATCAGAAGATCTGGAGACCAACGAGACCAGTGTCTCACCTTAGCAGTGGGTGTGCAGTGGTTTTTGTGGTCAGTGTGGTAACATCGGCATTAATCTCTCCGCTCAGGGAATACAGTACCACAAATCCTCTGTTTCAGAGGACAATTGTTTGATAGTGACAGTTGTTCAGTAGTGATTCTGGTTTTAATCCCTTTCTTTTTAGCTTATCATTTGCTGTTGCAATTGACTACTCAAAGCTGGAAATATTAGCATTGCTTTGAGAAGTAATGAAGCCGACTCATGCATGTGGTACCAAGAGTATTATTGCTGCCTGCAGAACCAATTACTATTTCCATAATCAAATTCTTAATTGATGTTTTTCCTTAAGGTTGCAGAGTATAAGCTATGCTTTTTTACCTTCTTGTAAACGAGGGGAAGAAGTGCATTTCCAGCCCTATTTCTGGCTTCATCGTGAGGCATGAGCCGGCATCACAAGGCCTGCCTGTCGTTAGCATGGTGTGGTATTCGGATTTGCATTACGGTTAGCAGCATGCATTGCTCTTCTGTAATCCACAGATTGATCTTTTATCTGACTGTAGAGCAGATCTTCAATAGCATTAGCAGCTTATGTTCTCTCACATTTCTTTTTAGTATTAATTCCTTTCATGGGGCTTGCCCATATGTACATGCATACAGATGTGCGTATATACCTGATATTATTTTAATTCGGAAGCCTGAATTTCTGTAACTGATGTGTGTTTTTCCTATATTAACTGTTAAATACTTCTCTGTACTTTAATTTCTATGCTTTAATTTTTATGTCACTTTTGTTCTTCCCCTGATGGTCATTTTACAACTAGGTCTGGCCATATCTGTGCATTGTTTCTTGCTCTTTAGCACAGTGCCTTAATCTTAGTAAAAACTTCTCTGTGATTGCTTGCTTTATTTTTTTTGCCTTTCACAGTGAATTTGGCTGTTCCTGAAGAGCAAACTGTTGTTTGTGATCAGTAGGTAGCAGCCTCAATACCTGGGAATACAAAATTTGCAAGTTGGTGTTGCTTTTCTACTAGGATTTGGTTTAGGATGGGGAAGTGGTTGTGGCCAAAAGTGCACACCCAGGATCCAGTAATTGCTATGCCTCCTTCGGGAGCACAAGGGGAGAGGTGAGGAAGAAATTGAGGAAGGAAGGTCAGGATCATTCTTTACCCCCTAGAGAAATTCAGCAGGCAAAGCCTGAATTGGAAAGCTGTTTCAATCAAAAGTATTTTGCCACTGGAGGAATAAGTTTATGGACAGCAGTTGGATTCAAGGGATGGAGAATTCAGGAATACAATTCATATTTTCACCCTCTTTGACATAAAAGCTTTTGGGTTTTTCTTCTGTCTTTTTTTCCCTTTGTTTTTCACTGTTTGTTAAATTAGTGGATGAGAAGCAGGTTCTTAAGAGTTATTATTTGTTTTTCATCACAAAGATTGCTGTGCTGTTTGGTCATGACATGGTTGTAGACTGAGGCTCTCATAACTTCTGTGTGTGACTTGGTTCTGCTCTCTGTTGAATATAAGACCTTCTATGATTATGAAAGTATATGCAGATGGGGCCATATTTTTATTGTGGAGCATTTTTTTTGTGGCAAGATTCAGAACACAGGCTTTGAGAGTGTGCCTGAAGGAGTCAGCTATCCCTGCCCAGGCACCGCAGCCGGTTCTGGGAGCTCACCTCCCCCATGCCCACCCAACACGTGCCATTTGTCCTCCCGCAATTCTCTCCCAAGCTGGGCAGGACCTCTAAATCTCCATTATGGTTTAAATCCCTTTTGAGCTCAGTTGGGTGACAAGATTCCTTATGTACTATTACTTTGATTTAAGAAGTTAATCTTACCCATTGATAAGCAGCTAATTGTCTCCAGCTAGTATCAACAGGGTATCACCTGGTATATATTTTACAAGGTGCTAGAGTAATGTACTTTTTAACTCTCCAGCTGTATTCTCGGGCTTTATTTGGTGTCTCCTCTCTTCTATCTGTTCAGGATTTTGTCTTTGACTTATTTAATTAAAATCAACTCATTCCAGCCAGGCTGGAATGCCCAGTAATAACTGCTTATTAAGGAGTGAAAGCTGTGCTGTTATTAATTTAAATTATTTTGTTCCAGAGGTTTTGCTCAAATTAAATGGAAAACCAAATTAAACAATGATTTAATTAAGTGGAAGAGATAGAACGCAGAGACAGATTTGGAAGGTGAAGATCTAAAAGAAGCGTATTCTTCCAGTTGTGACATCTAACAGATGTAATCCTTCATCAGCATGGCAAAGCAGAGATTTACTGTCATTCAGAGGATAATGAAGAAACCAATGGCAAGAATTATGTTACAAGATAAGAAACTAAACTAATGAATATAGCTCTACAAACCTGAGTAAAAAAACCCTAGAGAAGAGATTAAAGAAACAAAGCATGTATTGTTGGAAAGAAATCTCATACAGTCGAGCATTACTACACACTTGAAATTGCTGAAATACAATGACAAATTAAATAATTTTCTAGAATATATTTACACTTATAGAGCAACTTGTAAAAATAAACTTCATAATGCATTGGGATATTCAAGGATGACTTGCCATGAAATGAATATTTCAATAATAATCATGCCAATTTGTTCATGTTAATTAGATTTATGGTTTGTATATGCAGAGAGTTAGAAATCCCACAGAAGTAACATTATCTTTTAACATTTAATTTAACATTAGATTATTAAGATATACTTCTCTCGTGACAAGTTCACAGGCTCATTTTGAATGGATGCGAAACGTTGTTTGCTAATTTCAAGAAGATCCTCCAGCTAAGGTAACATCACCTAAAATTAAACTTCATTGCACTCCAGGTTCAATATTTCATCTTTAAAGTCACTTATGGTAACCAGTTTATTATTTTCTGAATACTTTTGTTTAACAGTGTGTTTGAAATTATTCTAACCTCCTGCAGCTGGGCTATTTGAGATGGCAATGACTTTAGTTAGGGTCTCAAGTTGCTCTGGCAGCAATGATTGCAAGTTAAATGTTATTGTCATACATATTTAACACACATAAAAATAGATAATTATTGTTTTGTCTTTTTTAGAGAGTAGTCTTATGTGGTGGAGCTTTTTTGCTCTAGAAAGCTACTACCATACTTATGAAACTAAATAATACAAGAAATGGTAATAGCGGAAAAAGACTCAAATTTAACTTTTCCTTCTGTATCACTAAAGGTTCCCTTTTAATATTCATTCTTCTGATTTTCCTTTCTGATTTCTCCTTTCTGATTTCATAATAAGGACATATTCCTAATTCGCAATAAATTATATAGGGAGTCAGGTTCCAGAATCCATTCTTAAAGCAATAGAATTGCTTGAAAAAAGTATAACTTATGGTGACATACGTGGGTTACTAAGTATCTCTCTTCAGAGTTGGAAAACAACATGTCTTATGTCTGAATCATGCCTAGTCCATAGGGATCCTGGTCTCTGACTACTGCCCTTAGATATGACAGTACTATGATGATGATGATGATGATGATGATGATGATGGGTAAAGTGGTTTTCCCATTACCACTCACCTATCCCCATTGCAGTCTACTGGCAATGAGAGTATAGAGGTGGCTGGAAAGGAAAACTACATCAAAGGATTTATTCAAGTTCACCAGGGTTAGTGCTTAAGTTTTACTGACTTCGACACATTTCGTTGGCATTTCTGCGGGCCTGTTGTCGATCATGAAACGGTACCATGCTGGTGGCAAGGAGTGGTCACAAACCAGGTCCTGAATTGCCGTTCGCTGCAGCTCCCGTGAGTCAAACTTGGTGCTGCGGTAGGGATGACGGAGGACGTGGTGTCCCTCCGGTGAGCACTCCTGAGCTGGAAAGGGTGAAAAAGGACAATGATTAAATAAGTTGATTCAATTGGACACTGTTAATAACTGCTTTTTAAGGGGGTGCATCCTCTTATGTTTGGATTCAGTTTAGGATTGGGCTAATTTTCAAAGCAAACACTGGGAAAAAATCAAATTTGGAATTAAATATCTAAAATTGGAAGCTTGGTAACAAACAGGTTTTAGTTATCTAGATTTTCATCATATCTGAGTCAGAACCAGAAACCTTAACCCTTTAATGTGATCTCAGTCTAGTTTTAGGGATTAACCTCTGAATTGGTCCTCCTCAGAAATCAAGTAGTGTTTTGAGGTTCCAAAGCCTTGCGATCTTTGAAAACATGTTTTTTTTAATTTACTTTTCTATAAGCATGAGCATTTTAATCACAATATAAATCGATGCTCAAATATAAAGTGCACTTCACATAGTTTTAAATACATATTTAGAATAATGAAAACAAGAAATGCTAAAAAGAGAAAAAGAAATGGTGAAAAACCAACAGTACAGAGTTTTTAGAAATAAACTCAAGCTAGGCTTGCAAATATTCAAGCCACAGGTCAGACTCGCCTGAGGTACGTACCTGTAAAGCCAAATACATCAGAGCTTCTGTGCATGCATCACAAACTTTGAATCAAAACTGCTACTCTAGATGTATGTTTGTTTACATGCCTGCTCTGTTTATTTTCATACATCTTTTGATTTTTTTTAGGGAATATTAAGTAGTTTCTTATCACCTAATAAGAGGAAGCCTTTGCAGTGATTCTTTTAGAAGTTTTTTATTTTCAAAAAACTGATCATGTAGAAAAAAAAGAACCTTTTCTTGGTTATCTTAGCCATTTCTCTATGAGGCAGAGTCCCTTTTCGCTGTGTTGGCACTGCAGAGTGGGTCACAGGAGGAGACCAAGGTGGAGTTGCTCTGCTTTATGCATCGGCAACAGACGGCTCAGCTAATTTCTTGCTGCAGTAATCTTTAATTGCTAATGACGATGTAAGAGGCAGAGAGCACATTGCAGGAATTGCACAACCTGGTTTCAGGAGCGAGCCCGGCAGTTAGCAAAATCACCTCTCTGCACTGTAAATACAGCTTATTTATGTGACACCGTTGACAGAGAATAAGGCCCCTCCCCATAATATCATTTTTCAAACGTCACTTTTCAGATTATAACTCTGCTTTAATATTACGCCAGTGGCACTCTGAAATAGATTTATCATTTTTATTTTATTGACAAGACACTCAGAAGGTCAAAGTCAATCCATTTATGGTACTATTTTTAAAGATTATTTTTATTGTGCCAAAGGCAAGGCAATGGTATGCAAGACAAATGGGGACAAAATGTAGCGTAACAGAGCCTTTATGGCAATTTTCAGGGAACCGAACTGTCAAAGCGATAGTGCAATTCCAATGCAAAATTCAGCTGAATTAATATAATTGCCTTTTTAAGTAAAAAAGGAGTGCCCTAAGCTTTTCTTTTCTACAGAGAAGAGCCTTTTTAGAGAGGGAACACTTGGAAATACTGCACCTCCAATTAAATCTGGGATCCAGTTCCCTCTCTCAGATGTCCTTTCTGGGGATTTGGGCCCAGCATTGAGGACCACATGGAGACTGTCCTTTGACAATTCCCAACCCAAGGGAATAAGTGACATTTTCAGCAGACCAACTATTTTACGCAAATGAAAAGTTTACCCTATATCTAAAAACCATTAAAAAATGCAGACCCTTGCTGATCCCTTCAATGTCACTCAGTGCTCCAGGAGCGTTAATGGGAACAGGACTTTGGCTCGTGGTGCCTTTTGCTTGCCCTAAGTATCTACTTTCTGAACAAAAGAGTCTAAAAGTAAACAGCTCTTTGTACAGTATTGCCACAGGAATCCTGCAAGAGCATTGCAGTATAATTAATTGCATTCACTTTCTCAATAATAATAATATAAAATACTCCCTTTAAATGTAATTAATAACCTTCTGCTCAATATGTATTAGTTATAATCCAAATTCACACAACATGTTGTGGTCTTACCAATGATTAACTGCTCTGTCTAAACAATGCAAATACATTAGACACTGAGACACGGCTAATTATTTTTCATCCTTCTCACAGTTTTGTTTGCAGTAGTTTAGAAAAATGCATTTTTGCATATTAACATTAGAGGAGTTGAATGCTTGCACAGGGCAGGGAGGGATGTGGGGGAGCACATGGGAGGCATGCAAGGTCAGTAAGGAGAGGGGTGTTCACCCATTAAATTCAACAGTATTTGGGACAAAAGCATGTGTTCACTTCCTAAAGAGCATATATGTGAAGCCCTGACTCAAGCAGCCACTACCTGTAAAGGTGTATTTTATTCCGTGTTAAATGTCAGTGTATGTTTATATACCTGTGACTGGGTTTAGTTATGCTTGCAGGCTGTCAGCGAGGAGGTAGCAAGGCAAATTGATCCGCTGTCAGCTCCCCTGGAGCCAGACTGACAGATTTTGTTCTCACCCTGACGCAGATCAGAGCGAACCACATCGGAGTTGATGGCGGTGCGCTGGCACAGAGAAGGACGGAGCGTGAGCAAAACCTCGCCCAGGTTTTGCAGCAAGCCATGAGCAAAACAATCCCTCAATTATCGAGTCTCCCTTGTAAAATTGTGCCTATTACGGCCTTATGACAGAATCATTGTAAACTTTAACATCTAAATTACAGGGCACGGTACAAGTTAATTACTACTGCCTTTCCCGCAGAAATAAATAAATAAAGGCATCACTGTAATCAGATTATATTATGAAAATATTATTTAAAAAAAACCAAGAAGACACAGCTGAGCCCTGTTGGTCGTTAACCTGAGGGATGCCTGCCTGTACCTTATGGTGACTGTAGCTACACTCTAATCAGATGAAGCCTTTCTCTTCATTTTTAATTCATGACAAAGTCAGATGCAGATGTCAAGTTTGCGTACAGTGATGAAGTGCTCAATATCACAATTGTCCCCCCTGTTGTGGGGAACAATAAAAGCCCACGTCCATGTCTTGTACGGAGTCGCTGCTACTCTGTAGTGTGCAGGCTAGATTGCCTTTAAAAGGAAATATTTATTTCTTTATGTGGGAGAAACCTATACATTTAATTTAATTGCCCAGCTCTATTCCTATAATTGCATTAAAGGGGCTTATGAAAAAAAAGCTGGCTTTTCAGGGAGCTGAGTGCTCATCGCTGTTATGACCATTCAGATTTTCTTCAGAAAGAAATTAAGTTGTGCAGTGAGAGTTTGGTGCTCTTGGTCCAGAGTGTCGTTGGAATTAAATCTTGCACGGTAGCTGGTGCTTTAGTCTCCTGCAGAGAGCTGCTTCTTGGACCACCATCACCCTCGATATAGGCAAGGAGCTGTTGCTAAGACATAATGATTTGTTCACTTTAAAGCTTTTTTTTTTTAAACCCAACAATTTTGTAGCAGCAACTTGCTGCAAAGAGACTCTGACTAGCTCCTTTTTGACACAAAACCCAAACAAATAACAATACCTTTTGCAGCTGCTAAGTGAAAATGCCATTTGAATAACTCTAGTGGCATGATAAAGCAAGTCCTGTGGGTAAAAATCTGTCTTCATTGAAGTCATAAGGAATGATGCTGTTATTGCCTGGAGGTCGAATTTTGTTTCATGCTGAAATACTGTTGTGGACCTTGGGTTTGGCTGTCAGCTAAAGGAAACATAGATGTGACCACTGCTGGAAGAAGACGCGCATATCAGTAGATCCTGGGGGCAGCAGCCCAGAAGCCCATTCTTGGTGGGTTGCTCAATATTGTTTGGGGTGGGACTGAGGCTCCACAGGGCTATACCAGGGACCAGCCAAACAAGAATCTGGAAAAGTGTTTTTAGGGCACTACTCTGGGCTGCCCCCAGCACAGACCCACACATTTAACACCTTGAACATCCACTAGCTGGAGCTTATTTCAAGCAGGTTGGTAGCTGGATGGTCTGCAAGCAGTCAAGCCACCTATGCACTTCTTAGGCAGCGGAATCGGTGGAAAAGATGCTGCTGTGGGGACCACCAGGCACTTGCTAAGGGTCCATCTGTCCTGGCTGATGTTTATGGCCATAGGAGGAAGCATCAGACGTTTCAGGGAGGGTTGCCCAGAAAACTGGAGCGTCAGGCTGAAAACTTGAAATAATTTGCTAAATCTTTGCTTTTCTTTCTAAAGGTAGGTCAGTGCAGGTGTGATAGAGCTCTACCTGTCGCTCTTGCTCCCAGTAAATATCAGTGGCTTATGTGCAGGAAGGTTTAAGAAGCTGTGAGATTTTGTTTGTTTGCTATGAATAGTGGCTGCAAATCAAATAATATCAATAGGTGATGGCAGCTAGAAAACCCTGAAAGAAATATGGTCCACAAGCCTGAGGTGCATGTTTGTTTTGGGCAAAGTGGTGCCAGCCATGCAATATACTTAAAGGGCATTCTAAAGCTCTGGGAAATAGCTGATGGATCACAAAATAATTTTTGTGTGGAGGGTGAATGAAGATCTAGTGGATGACTGAGGTAATACTAACCAAGAGCACCATTTGGTGATGTGCTGTAATTCTTCGGTGACCAGGAAAGATACATTCCCAGATGTAGATTTCTTCACAGGCAAATTATGAAATTATTTTCATTTGGAAAAATCAGTCTGAAATGCCTAGCTTATTAAGACATAACTCCAAATTAGTCGCAGACAAAGTGATGTGTTTGTTTTCTTCTCTTTCTGTTTTAAAGATAGAAGGAAACCTTTCAATTGCCAGTCACTTCCATGCCCAGTGACTGCTTTTCCCTGACGTTGCAAAGCTCAAGTGAAAGCTTCTGAAGCTTCCAGTGTGTTGGTGCCATCCACTTCCCTGTATTATGATTTACCATACATTGAAAAAGAGTTTGGGAAGAAAAGGAAGGGAAAGGGAAATTCATTCCAAGCTTTTAATAGATGTGTTCAAAATAACAATAGAAGGCTCTGATTTGACAACATTTAAAATTTTCTTGTGGTGGATGCAAGTTCCAGGTGAACAATAATCTCTTAATAGACAAGGCATTTGTAGCTAAGGAACATCTGACAGTTTATTACGCAGGAAAGTTCCTGCCTTATTTCACCAATACTTGCTAAGGTTTTAATGCAATTATTCTGTATGCGGACGACAAAAATTTTTTTCCTAAAAATATTCAGAGGCAGAAATTTGTTGTGAATGTGAAAGTGATCGCTACATAAAAATGCAGGAACCATGCATGCTCCTCTGGTAGGTAAAACATAAGAATTTTATAAAAAAATCTTCATAGCTAATAAATAAAACTATTTTCAGATAATTCAGAAGTGGAAGAATCTCATACTGGACTGAAACGATAAGGAAGCACATTGTATAAATACCATATACTCATAATGGCCAGGTCTTGAACAAGTCATAATGCGTTCATAAGGCAAAATTGACTGAGATAAATGAACCATTGTGTAAAATGAATGTAACTATAGAAAATTTGACCTAGGAAGAGGCTGAGAACCTGCTGAAAAGAATAAGTCATTTTTCATACATATTATTTACACGAAATAGCAGACAGAATTAAGAAGAAGGAAAATCAAACCAAGAAGGAACATGGTTTTCTAGCAGTCTGCTGCTTAACGCTTCCCCTTAGATATTACACTGTTTTGAAAACAAGGCGTCTTCTTGTAAGCCGGGGAACTCAGCATACAATTGCTCTTTCACATGTATGTCTTACAGAGTAAGCACTCCTCTTTCAAGGCAGGCTTCAGACTACTCAACTCTAGGGATCTGCTATGTTTGGAAACAAAACGTAGCCTGCAATACATCCTCCTCCAGTGCCGAAGTGTGATCCGAGCACCAATGACAGAGGCAGGGATGTGGGAAAAGATCCCTTCCTTCTTACCTCAGTCCCATGGATGCTTTAGAGGACACTCTTGATACTTCGTACTTCTGGTGTACGTAACTGAAACTTTTACCAGAGACCGCTTCCATCAGGCAGGATTAGTGAGGTTATTGCTTAATTCTTAGAGAATTCTTTTTTTCTGCACAAAGGTGATAGCATGGGGCCCTTAGAGAAAGTGTAGTTGAAAAAAAATGTCCTACAATTCCAAGATGTTGTCTGTATGATGCATCTGATTTTCATTTGCCTAGGAACAAGGTCACTTATCATCCTGGTCTTCTATGAAGTAAGGCAATACACCATTGACAAACCAAGGGCCAACATTGAGTTGTAGAGAAAACAATTATTTATTCATGCTAGTATCTCTTATCTTGGCTTTCATTTCTATTTTTAACTCATGGTTTAGAAAGGAGGAATTGATTACATGCAACTTTTCTTCTAGTCTGTTTCTCCTGAATGCTTTGCAGAATAATGCACTATGTACAGCTCGCAGACGAGGACGCAGATAGAGGCAGACATACATTTTGCACAGGGCAAGAAGAGGTGTCAGGAGGAGCCAACAAAGTAGGTGACAATGAGGGGTCCCAGTGAGAAATGTGAACAAAGTCTAAGGAACTTCTGGGCAGTTTAATGTGGAATTTGGAGTACTGTCACAGGGCATGTGCTGAAAAGCATTTTCTTCATCACTCCATAAATAGAGAGGATGAAGGAACCAAGTATTTATTTCCAGGGACAACAATGCATGCATGGCCAACTGACCTGGATAAGCCAAGAAGTTTCCAGCCGAAGTGTCATCCTTTAGAATGTTTTAGTTTCCAGTACTGACTATCTGGCACCTTTCATCAATGTGAAAATTGCGCACGAATAATGTGGTGGGCACAAGAGGGACAATACATGATCACATGCATAAAAAGCAACAGGCAGCTGGACAGGACAGGTGAAGTCGGTAGCTCCCCGTTGCTTTGCAAAATATAGCCTCATCTATTGAATGTGCCAGTTGGAAAAAAACAAATTGTGTCAATTACTCTATTAAATTTTACCAAATCTCATCCTCACTAATTCTGGCTCAGCTTCAGAGCCAGGAAGGCTAAGCATCTGAATATAGAAATCACTTACTATTGCTGTGTCAGAACAGAATTAAAAACCTCATAAATTTCCTCAAGTTATCTCTAAGTTAATGATGATACCTTTAAGGACTTCTGAGCAATCAATAAAAAGAAAATTATAATTATTGCTATTGATTGGTCTATTTTGCTCTCATCCTTCAGAATGAAAAAGTGAAACAAAATGAAAAGGTTCTTTCTTACCTCCTAATCTCAGTTGAACATACACTTGCAAATGTAGCTTTCCTAAATAGCAGGAGCAAAAACGAACTCACATGTTTTGATTTTAGAACCCACTGGGCTCTATTCAGATAGAAATTTGATTTCCATGGTTTACCCCTTTGAGAGCTGGAGCTGTTTTCATGCCTCAACTGCGACACAGGCTAATTACAATTTGCGAGCCACACATTTTTCCAGACTGCTCCCACGGTAAATGCTGAATTTTGGCCACATTTCCCCCTACTTCTTCAATTTAGTTCTGTATATGGATGATATAGCATTGGGGAAAGTGTCACCACTAACTTGCTGTCAGTGCATCCAGGATGCAGCAGCGACTGGTGGAAAGATAAGGGGACTTGGGCTGAAGGCAGCTTAGCACTGCCAAATGCCAGATTCCTGCGTGTGTCCTGGGTGTGATTTAGTTCCTAATGTATGCAGGATGACGAGGCAATTTTTCCTGCTATTGTTTTGCCATTATTCACTGCTGTTATTCATTCCATTCACTGGCACAATAGTGGTTTCGGCAGCCGCGCACTCCTCACATGTTTCTAACGGGCTTTTCTGTCAGGGTTTTGACATTTAGGAAGAATGGTTTGGTTTGCTCCTGCCTTTGGACTAAGGCTTTATTCGTTACCCTCCTGCAAAAACGTACGTGGACGAGCTCCCAACTAATGCACAAGCTTGGAAAGATCTCACCACCTTCCTACCCAAATTCAAGTCTTTCTGACCCTGTCTTTCATCCTCTCGTATGCTGCCCAGTCTTTGAAACTTGGAGAGAGCTGATGCAAAACAGACTCGAGCACATAGCAGCTCCTGCTGCGGATGCAAAAAATCCTCATGCATTATAGCACTTTGGATGGATTTAAAAATATTAAAATAAAAGGTCATGAGCTAGAAATAGTCGGCAGCCTGCCTGGCCAGCATGATAAGATAAAGCTGTGTACTCCCAGCCGTGGAAGTGCGACATTAAGTCTGATAGATTTCTAGAAACCAAGTTTATCAGCAATCCTCACTGTTTGTTTCTTCAACATTTGAAAGATATGATTTCTGTACATATAGTCATAATTCTCTTCAAGATTAAAATGCATCAGTGCCTTCCTTCTATGGAAACAGGATGGTCATTTTTTCAGCCAGCAGTTTCCCCCAGCCACAGTGGTATTTCAGGGGAATCTCGTAAGTCTGCTTGTGGAAAACGCCACCCATTTTGTGTCCAGCACTTTAACGAGATCTATTGATGCCTATTCATGCCATGAAAGAGCGAGGCTTTCAGTTCCTGTACAAGCAAACCTCCAGATAAATGCATTTATGACTTTTATTTAGACGAATTTAGCCCCCATTCACTGTTCTAACAGGTACTAATTTTCCTTTTTGGTTAGAGTCATGTCTGTTTTGGATGCTCCACAGATCTCTGTTTGTTTACCGGGAGTAGTAGGAGCATTCATAAAAATAGCAAGGTGTCAGGAATCTATAAGAACTTCAGCTATAAGCTGCTTTTTGATATAAAAGAAAATCCAGTTGGTTGGTATCAGCCGAGTCGTCATTACATTTACAGCTGCTACCTGCGCAATCCTTTAGGATGCAATTACCATAATAAGAAAAAACATCTCCATAATTATATGTGCATAACGCAAAATGCCTTTCTCTGGTCATCCAGCTAGAGCTGCAGATACAAATATGCATGCTTACAGAAGACGCAGGGGATTAGGGAGGCATAAGAATAAACATGAGACAATTGTTGCCCCATATGGTGCATATTATAGGCAGATGTGTTTTGATCAGGATCAGCCGTGCAGGAGGTAAATGGACTGATTTTTTTTCTCATTTACACTGAACTAACTTTGATCCCAGTGTAGGTTTGTGTGTTTTAAAATTTATGCTTACTTAAAAACAACTCCAAATGTGCTGGGGAGATTCATGTCCTCAGAAGGTCGTCTGAGCCAGGCAATGACATGAGTGGGGTTTCCCACGCAGGGATGGGTTGGGATGGGATGGGGATTTCCTCCACCACAGTTGAAGTGGTGGTGGTACTTTTTACCGGAGGTGTAGCACTGGCACTTTCTAGTTCTTTAGAAAGTAAATAAAAGAAAATCAGATTGCTGGATGGAGTATTCTCAATGGGAATCACTCCCTTTTTTAGGCACTGGTAAAGCAGTCTAGTTTCTTCTCATCAGACAAGATGAACCCTAGTAATTTTTTATTTCCATGGAACCATTTCCATGCTGAACTTTCAATTCTACTCCTCCACCACCTTCTTGCCTGATAACAGTGAGAGCAGACTTTTAGCTTACAAAATAGTTATACTTTTTATTGAAAAAGGTGGTTCTTTAAAAAAAACAGCATCGCTGCAGGAGGAAGTAACCAGAGCTTAATTCTTTTGCTAGGGAATAATTCAACAGAAAATGTTATCTGTGTATCACCATCCACAGGTAACACAAGGCTATTATAGGCAGACATGCACTATTTCAGGTTTTCTTCCATCTTTCTGCTATCAAAAACAGACTCAGTTTTGCATTCTTACTTGGTAATTGGCTAATAACTGTAATTTTCATCTTAAGAAGATAGGCTAGAAGCCACTGTTCTGAAAAGCCCTGCTACATAACAATTGATCAATTCTTCATTACACTCGATGCATTCAGTTTACCACAGTCATTTCATTTGCAATTTGAGCTAAAAAAACCCAAACAGCAAAAATCTACTCAAGCAATTTCAGACTGGAAAGCCATAACACAAATTAGTACACAAAGAAACAGCAGGCAATCAATTTATCATTTGCTACTTTATTCTTCAGCAATTTGCAGTCATTGTTGAGTTGCTTTTGAAACTTGTAAAATTTGATTATGTGAAACCTGGTGAATGTCAGGCTTTGGTCATTTCTGTGTTGTGTTTTAAAAGTTGTTTAGAGAACAGAGAATTTGTACAGGTAGATTCATCTGGCAACTGCTAATATCCTGCACAAGCACACATAGCTAAAACTTAACATGGAAGCCCTGGCAGCTCTACTTCTGTTTTCCACTGTTAACCCAGTTCAGAGAAAGTTTACTTCCCACTAAGGCAGGTCTATGCCACTTCAAAAGACACACTGTGGACCTACGTGTCCAACCAGTGCATGAGTCAGCCGTGGTCCCACGTGCAAGACTGACTATTGCATCTCCTACAGTATCCGTCATGTGGGTGGAATATTACAGAAATGTAATGATGTTTTTAACCCCACCGTTTGAATAACACGCGTGTCAGCCCATTAGTAAAAAGGGGGTTGCCTGTGATAGACTGAGAAGCGGTGCTGCCACTTGCTGCTGTGCAGACCTTACACCTGTTCACGTTTATTCATAGGTGACCTCAAGAAGGGTTTCTATTTTTTATCCCCCACAATGTTCGTCTTTTTGTATTCAGAAGTGAGAATCCCATTAACCTTTTTTAGCCTTGATATCGAATGGAGTTGTATAAATATTGTTTGCAAGCAGTGGATATGCTGAGAGAGGCACTGGATGTGCTTGGAGCACAGTCTGCAGAACAGACCCGGGGGAAGAGTAACGAAAAGCAAACAAACAGGTGAGAGGGGGAGTGACTTGGGGACATCTTCTGCTGTGTTTGGGCTTCACTGGCAGATTTGGAGCTGGCTGGTTTTCCCTGACTTGAAACCAGGTCTGCCATGTGCTGGGGCAATGGCCTGAGCACTTGGATATTCCTTGACAGATCCCCCTCCTACTAAAACGACTCTCTTTTGAAGAGTTTTGTTAACTATATGTTGTTAACTATAAAAGAACATGCCAATGTTGCCCGCTTCCAAAGCTGTTTCCCTGCCTTTTATTTTTCTTTGCACCAATGCATATTCAATTATGTTATAAAATGCATAATTTCACCAAGAAAAACTACAGCTGATACCAAAAGGTTCTGCTGCCTCATGACATCCCTGTGGAGCAGAAATCAGGGAGCGGGATATTAAAACCAGTATCTTCACCCCAACCTCTTCTTATTGGCTGCAATGAAATGGAAAATGTCTCCTTATTTTTTCTAGGCAAGAGAGTTTCTGACAGAAGCACTTAACCATTGGAGAGGGTTTCACTGATGAGACTTCTGAAGTGGGTGAGATGGATGCAAAGTCCCTAAAGGACAAGGTTTACCTGCTGTCACTTGCTCCGGTCTCACTGTAGGAATTTAGACATCTTGCTGCTCAGCCTCCCTGTTTTGGTAGCTCCTGCTCTCCTGCCTTTCTGGTCCAGGTGTTGTGCAGCAAAGAAAATTGCTCCTTGTGGACCATCAAAGCTGAAGTCCTTTGGATAAGTGCCTTCACTTGTTTTAGAGGTGGGCCAGGTGCTTTATCCTGCCCTGCAGTATGAGTAAATGTCTTCACTCTCATCTCATGTTATTTAAGCAAATTTTACACTTAAGATCACATTTGTTGTGAATAAAGTTCAGAGACAAAGGGTGGTCAAAAACAGCATCATCGTGTCTCTCAAAGAATTTCCCTACTTGCCTGATTCTTAATTAACTCTGTTTCTCTGGAAAAATTGATGTTGAATCGCTTTTTTGGTTTTTAGGTTAGAGGTTGGCTTGGGGTTTTTTTGGAGACTTTTGCATTGGCTAGGCTAATTTTGCAGCTGATCATGTTTGGCATGTTTCGGTCTCAGCAGTCCAAAAATCAGCTTTTCATCAACAGAAATACGCAGCACAAGGCTTATTGTCTCTCATTCGAAGCACATTGAGGACAGGTCTGTGTTTCTGTTTGACAAACACCAGAAGACCCAACGTTCAGGCCTGCCAAGGTGAATCACGGACTGAATCACAGGAGATCACAGCACTGAGATGCAGCTCTACTTCCCTTTTTCACTTCAGCCCCCACCATTTACTCACCTACCTCCAACTTACCCTTTTGGCAGGAACTGCAACCCTCTGTTTTACCCCACATATTACTTTCAAATGTGGTGTGAAAGAAAAGCCAGGGTCCAAATGTACTGTGAAGATCTTTGCTAGCTATTTTTTAGCTTCTCATTCCTTCTCTGTCATGCCACTGTAAAATTATAGGCTAAGGACAAGTTTCATTTCATCCTTTCTATTATTTGCTGAAATAAGTGCCTAGTGTAAAGGAAAGCACTAAAATCTAGGTTATTTCCTTACAGAACATGTAGATTCAGCAGCATGGCTCAATATTAATAACAACTGAATGGCTAAATCCCTGCAAACTGGGATAAAAGTTTGCTCCTAGGGATCCAGCAAACACACTTAAATCACTGAATTATCTTAATTCTAAAATAGCCTTCCAGCAGTACTGCGGGGCCAGGCTACACTTTGGGTTATTTTGCTGTATCTGGAATTTTGAGGCTATTCCAGAGACAGACAGGCACAATGAAAAGCAGAGTTGGCCAAACATGTGAAGACTTGAGGTATAAAAGGATTAACAGATGCTAATGTTCTACATTTTTCTGCTGCAATAATATAAGTACAGACAGCACCCAGAGCAAAGCAGAAAGGCAAAGATTGCACGTAGGAGGGACAGAAAGACACAGCTATAATACTGTGTAGTAGTAAATTTTGAAAAAGGAAACTGTTGAACAGGTGTTACCGGCACATGGAAAATTTACTAAGTAGATGATTTGCAATTCACTGGTCCAGTGAGGAAAAGTGACTTATTTCGATCTAAAATGAAACCCTTGAGTTTTTCCAGAGAAATAGAATCTCTAAAATCACAAAGAAAGACTGATAATAACTGAAAGTCAGTCTAAACTCCTCTTCAACCTGAAATTAAATATCGTGGAAACAGGAGGCATCATATCATTTCATTTGCAAAGACTTTGAAAGGAAATATTCCAACTTTTAGAAAAATATGCTTCTTTCTCTCTAGGCCAAGTAGTTCGTTATGTTCAAAATGAAACTACGGTAGATCTGATGTAGAGAAAAATGTCGCCAATGCCATTTTAACCCAAGCTCTGTTCACTTGAAACATATTCCTGAGGGCACTTGTACCATTGGGTTTGCTCTAAGGAGCGCAATTTCTGTGCTTTTGTTTTTCTTATTTCAGCTGCCTTGATTCACACGAACCGCTCCGTATGATAAGCCCTTATTTTTTATTCTTTTTGTTCTGACTGTGAGATAGTCAGATCCAAAACACAGGTCTCCTTGAAGACCCCTGTTACATTACAAGCTGGAAGTCACACAGCTGCTATTACTCTGGCATCAGCAATGCATGCACACAGCACAAATACATAGAAGAACAAAGTGTGTCTTGGCATGGCACTTATCCCAACCCTGCTTACCCAGCGTAAAGAGCACAGGGGCATTTTGGCATGAGCAGTGCTGAAAAGACGGTCAGCCTACTGCTTTTCATGACAACCCTTCTTATCTCTAAACAATTGCTACAGCATCTGCATGGGAACATGAGGCAGGGAGACTGCTTCGGTCTCTTGATGGTCCTTCTATAATAGAGATATTTCACTGTCCCTGAAGCATGGATGTCTGATTCTGATTTATCTCCCATACTGTTGTGATCAGCCATATAAATAAATTACTCCCCTAACTATACATTCAAAACACTGTGGATCTATGTCATTTGCAATATTTTTGCATATTTCTTCAACAGCAAGACACAGTCTTCTTCTTCATCTGTCCTGAGAGACAACTGCCCTTCCTACATTTTTGCACCCTTTTAGTTTGCAGTTCTTAGCCATGATGCAAATTTGTTCATGTTGCCAGCAAGTCTGATCTGCCATTAGGGGCTCAATCACTATTATGGATAATAGACTGTAGGTCTGACTTGAACCGGCCATCCGAACCAGTTAATTTCTGTATTTTTCTCAAACTCATTTCTTGATATTTGTTACTTATTCATTATGCCTCCTTGACTACAAAGAGTACATCAAAGCTGAATATTTCTCTTTAATCAGGGACCAAAAACATTATCACTCTGATCATAGCATTGCAGCTTTCATATCTTCTTCTCAGTCCTATTCTTGGAATGTGTCCCATCATTTAAAATACTCTTCTAAGGTAAGAAAAATGACCTTTTCTCTTTCAAGACAAACCTTTTCTTAGGATAGTCCATGGACTTCATGGGTATATGACAAGAATAACATAGATTTTTATACAAATTTAATCTCATTTGCAATAATAATTTGCAGTATTTTCGCATCGCCACAATATTTTCAAAGATTTCTTAAAGCAGCAGGTTATTTTGGCCGTGATTTCATGAGAAATGGCAGTCCAGCTTTTTACAAAAGGCTCTGCAAATAATCACTAAGCTAAGTCTCCTTTCCCAAGAGAGTAGGACGTAAAGAACTGAGATGTGATCATATGTGTGTGTGCATACGATATACTTGGAGACAGCGGAACAGTCTGCTTTTCAGCCTTTTTATAAGATAGGTATACATATGTATAATAGCTAAAACAAGAGTTGATTTTTTTCTGCTAGATCAAGTAGGAGTTGAAGCTGCTAACAAACAACGTTAAGATTAAAGAGAATAAACAAACAAATTAATCATTTCTTCCGGCCCAAGTAAAATTAACACTACAGCTGAGTTAGCCCATTTTACACTGACAGGGGAAAAGAATCCCTGTCTACGAGACAAAACCTTGCTAGAAGGAGAAGGAGAGAAATACATCAGACTGCCTGTCCCTGTTGCCCTAGCGTGAGCCAGGAGCAAGGAACTAGGGGACACTTGGGCAATGCAACAGAAGGTCAAAGCAAATAAGGCAGGGAAGGACTGGGGAAGGTCATGTAATCCACCTGCATTCAGCAACGTACACCACAGATTGTACACAATCCCATTTTCCACAAGTGGGATAACATTTGTGAACTTTAGAGACATTACCCTTGCTTGATTTGTGATCTTAGCAGAGTGTATTGCTTTGATGCAGAACTTCTCTTTCTAAGCAACTCCCAGAAATTCCCTAAAAGGTTTGCAAATTCTTTTGCTCAGGGCCTCAGGTGCTGCCCCAGGGGAATATTTGCAGGGTCCCTCTGAGGAGAGGGCTCTGAGCAGTCCCCTGTTGCTCAACAGCAAGGAGGGGTTTATTCACACCCATGTCGATTTAGGGCTTGGCACGGATTTCACATGCTTGTTTTACTCTCTGTCTGCTAACAACTTGCCCCTAAGTATTTGGAATCAGTATAAAGTGAATAGAGTGAGATACCATATGTTAATTCCAATATGTTTTTTGGCTGATAAAAGTGAAAAGTATAAGCTCTTTGTGAGATTATTGCATATAAATAAATCAAGGCAATTGCATGGATAATCTAGAAAAGCAGTAGCTTTACCCATTCAGATTTTATCTAAATAATCCAAATGTTATGAAGGAGGAAAAAAATAAGTAGAAGGTTGGGTAGCAAGATCAAACTACTAAAAATCTGATCTCTGGTCATGCAGTGATTTTGAATGCTAAACTTTTTAATACATCTAAGAGATGCTTAGTATGTGGTGGTGCATCAGAACTGTTACTCTCTTCCTTGGGTGGATGTGTGTATTTTGCTACTGCACATATTTCTCAGGCAAACAAATATAAGTGGCAAGGGAAAGGATGTTGTTCCTTGATGCAGTTGTTCTCTTGACATTTCATACTATGAAATACACTCCAAATTTCCCAATAGAAAGAGACTGAAATTATGAAGAATAAGATTGACCCAAATGGATGACAGTGTTTAAAAAATGTTAGCTAGTATTGACATTTTGGAGAAAAAAAAAAATACTCTGAGAATGCTACCCTAGCAGGTGATTGATATGACTGCCACAGGGGCCTGTGTCATGCCGGGTAAGTCACTCCAGCCGTGTCAGAGGTGATCATTACTTTTATGTTCCTCGTTTCCTGGGTGCCTGGCTGATGACCCTGATATGCAGAAATATGAGGCACTTAAAGCTTAGCTGCTACTGAAATCTCAATGTCGGAGCTGGCTGCAAGCTTTCTGATGAAAAATTTTTCTGTTGGAAAATGTTGACTTGCCACAGCTGAGATTTTGACAGAAGTGTGTTTTTCCATTGAAGTTATCATTGTGTGATTTTTAGTACGAAATTGCTGCAGGAAAAAAAAGGGAGAAAAGAAACGGGAGGAAGCTCTGTGCTTCAGAATAATCAAAGCACATGAGAAAACACAAAATGAGAGGCTCAGGCTCTGCTCTGGGTCTGCCCTAGCAAAACTTCTCAAATTAATGCTGTTATCTCCGGGGCCGACAGCTGTTAGGGGTTCGGTGGGGGAGGAGAGGGGAAGGAGGAGAGGATCTTCCTCCCTTTCCCTCTCTTTCTAAGCGCTTTTACTAAACATTTCAAAAGAGGTTTGCTTCATTCCTGTGTGAAAGAGTGAAAAAAAAGTCTCTGTGATTTTCATGGAAGGGGAGAGCAGCTCCATGCCTGGCTCCCCTTTGGGCAGCTCTGGGTTCAAAGATCAGACACCTCAGCAGATGGGACACTTTTAACCCCATTTCCCTGTCTCTGAAACCATCAACTAGTTGGCCTGGAGGTACTGGTGAAGTCAGGATACATCACACCTCACACTTGCCTTTTACTCACTAGACCAGCAACGCTGTCAGAGAAGGAGACCGGCTCACAGAGTGCAACTTATTGTTAATAATCCATGGCAGCTTTTCCCCATCACCTTATTTTCTCCTTTTCTGAGGCACCACTTAATATCGCTAAGCCACCCACCGGTGGGGTTTGCCTATCCCCTCCTCAGCTCCAGGTGAAGGGAGTTTTGCGGACAGGGATCTCTCCAGTCAAGATGTCCCACCACTTAACCCTCACGCGGTCAGAAAGCGTTCAACCTTCGCCTGTGCCGAGGCCAGGCCGGTCTCCCTCTTCCTCTACTGTCCACGTCCGTGAGGAGTAACCACCTGCTGCCTTCTCTACTCCCCGTGTTGGAAGACAAAACACAACCCCTTTCACTGCTCTCTTCTCTAACATAAGCCTATTTCTTTTAACTTTCCTTGCAGGTCACATTTCCAGGCCCCTTTTTAGCTTTGCTACTCCTTTTTTGAACTGCCTCTAATTTGTCCAGCTTTATTTAAGTACGATGATCAAAATTAGACATAGTACTCCAGCTGTGACCTCTCAAGTCCAAGTGCACAGGTCTAATGAGTTGCTGTGGTTTATCTCCACTACACTATCTTATTCTTGTTAATTTTTCCTAATAACTCTGCAAGTTGCGAGTCATTAGGAACCGGCATTGAAGGTTGTCTGACTGGTTTGTAAGTTTTCAAATCATCCTTTCTTCACCTTTTGATGTTCAGTACTGAATTTGTGCTTCTGTCTTTGCCCTTTGGATCTCAGAGGTTCTCCATAAGTTTGTGATGATAATTTTTAATTATTCAAATAATGATTTGGCTATTACTCATGGTGGATTCAGCAGCTACTGACAACCTGGATCTAGCCATTTTTAGCTGTATCTCTTCTTTTTGTGCCTTGTGTTCCTATTACCGTCTTAAAATTAACTGTGCTAAATATCTGATTGTAATTAAATTTCTCTGAGAAGACTGAAGCAACAAAGACTTTGAATGCATCTGTATTCCCTATGTCATTTTACCTGCTCTTGTTCCCTGTTAATGGACCTGCACTACTTTCCTTTGCTTTGATAACGTTAATAATATTTGCCCTTCACCCCGCAAAGACTGTGAAAGTAAATGAATGACTGCGCATCAAGCACCCAGTTACTATAATAAAGAAGGAAAAAGCCTATCAGAAAATGAATGGCACTTCCAAGGTGGTTTTTGCTACTTTGAGGCACACATGCATTAAAGCCACGTGCTCACATATAAGAATGACTTGAAATAGTGGCTCACTGCTCCATGATGGAGTGCCACCTCTCCTGGGCACTGAAGGAACGCCAGTCCGTGAGAAAATCAGCGCATAGTCATGCCGCAGAGACTGGATTAGAATTTGCAAGCACAAGGAGCAAATTAAGGCAGCACAAACAACCTTAGCTCCGGGGTTTCCCGGTTTGCAAGTGCTTCCCATCACAACTTTGCATGTCGATAGATGCAAGGTGAAATATTTGTCCTGCTCCAAGTGCTGGGTTGTGTCCTGTTTGCTTCTTCAAGGCACTGAGTGCTTCCTCACCTCGGAGGTGGATCTTTCACTCCTGCCTTGGATTGTAACTAGCACCCTGTTACTGTTCTCTGTTTTTGTAATTTCTTATCCACAGACAGAGAGAATAATATGCTCTTAGTGATTACATAAATTTACAGGAATTTCTAGCACCCCCTTCTAAAGTGTCCGATCACTGCATGATTGTACCAGGTAGTCTTGCTGTCTTCTGGAAACATTTGGAGATGGTAACGGTGACTTGAACAACTCTTTGTCAGTGTACGCAACAATTTAAATTGTCAATGGAAATTATTCTGAAGCGAACTCTGGCCTCAAACCAAAACAGCACCACGAAAAACTGAAATAACACCATGAAGATGACTATTAAAAGTGATCTTTTCAAGCTTCTGTTCCCCCAACATATTTGGTTGAGATTACTGGGGACGAAATGACAGCCTGACATGATGTGACCCACAGCAGCTTCTGCCATAAACTGCAGAAGTTTCTAACGACTTCTTATGGATCATTTCTTCCTCGGAGAGCACTACAGTGCCGATACCCTGGTTGCCCTATGGCTCATATGGCCAGCTCTATCTAGCTGTATGTAACCTGCATCTAGCATCGTTCTACCCAGAGGGAACAATTTAAAGTAGACTATGTTGTCTTTGTAGCAACCAAGACTTCCTACAATAATGATACTCTTACCTGGTGGCTTGTAGCAAGATTAAGACCTTATTATCTGCTGAAGAGGTGTTACCAATCACCAGAGTGAGTCCAGAGCTGACCCTGATTTTCTCCCAAATACTGGGTTTTTTTTCTTCTGTTTTCTAATCTGGCTGCTGGGGATTTTACTCACAGGCTGTCATCTGACCTCTCTGCCCACGACTGTAAAATTAATTAAACATGCCTCTCTCCATGCATGCTCGCTAAACAGACTGTCCATTCCACCACTAGTTAGTACAGCATTTGCATCAACATTAACAGAAAATACCTAAATATGGGGCATGAAAATTTTGCAGTCTGCCTGCTGTACAAATCAGCTCATTGTACATCCTCTCCTTGTCCTACATGTGTAGCCTTTTGTCTCCTGTGTCCTTTCGACTTAATTTTAGTTTGCCCTCTACTTTCAACTCCATTACTGTGTTATACATGGGCAGTTGGCTATGTGACTTAATCATGTCAGCCACCTCCCGCTGTTTTACTTCAATCATCTCCAACCTTTCTTCACTGAGGTGACAAAGATACTTCCTCCTGTGCCATAGAAAACATGATCTAAAACAATATGATAGTGTTAGAGTTCTGCATGCATAATTTCAATAACGTCCCATGTAACCAGTCACCTGGCTGTTTTTTTTAATGAAATCACCCTTGTTACCAGCCTGTTTTCATTCAGTTCTCACAAAAGGATTGCTCACAGCGTGAGTCATGCCAGACATTTCAGTATCTCTGTCAGGAAGCCAGTAAAGATAATAAAAAGAGGCACAATGCAGACAAATCTTTGGAAATACAACATTTAAGAGCAGTGATGCTGCTGATAGCGTTCAGTCATTCTGCAGAACATCACGAAAAAAAGCAACCAAACCCCAAGAGTAACATTTTCTTCATTAATACTTCTGTATTGCTCCCCCCATCGTGTTTACTGGCATCTGTTATGCGACTCTAAGGTTTCCAACTTTATTTTTCATTTTAAGGTCTTCTGCTCTCAGAACTTTCTTCTCGGTAAGAAAACCAGAAAGCTCAGCAAGGCAAGCAAAGTCATGAGAGATGAGCTGTCCTGCTCCCGCCGTCAGCCTTCGGTACAAGGGTGAGCGCTGGCACTTCTGGCAGGGGAGGTGCTTTCTGGTCTCAGTCACCTCCCATCCGAATAAGAAATGGATCACTACCACATGCACACAAGTGTACACTGAGATCATCTGTTGGTTTTTGCCTACATGAAGTGAACGCTGAGATCATCTGTTGGTTTTTGCCTACATGTTTCTCTCCTGAAAAGAACTTTTTTTTTTTGCAAAGTCAATTGGCAATCTGTATCATTATGAAGCTTTCCTGGCACGGCATCTGCTGATTGATGGCTGTGAAAATGCAGCATATTTCATTTTCTTTTTCTAGACATGAAGCCAGCTGCTAATGGTTTTCACAGGGTGAAGCTGGCAGCTGCAGGATCAGGTCTCAAGGCTCTAAAATGTACGGTTGCAGAAGAGCCACCTGGGCTTTTGGCTGTTTCATTACTGGTCATTACTTCTCATAAGAAGTGATCTAAGCAAAATGGGTGCTGAGCCTGGCTGTAAATTCTGGGATTTGATTTGGGAAACCACAGCCATTAGCATCAGATGGAAGTGATCTCAATGATCTTGAAATCTTTCTGTATGCAATTAAAACTTCTGTTGCCTGTTTCCAAAACAACATTAAGTCCCATGGTCTAACAGTTGACATTTATTTAGTTTTATTCATCTGCCTCTTCAAGTCAAATACAGAAACTAACACATAAGTATTACCCTCCTTATGTTAATTGTGAATGCTTGCTGAAGACTGAAATAAAGCGTGAACGTCAGTGCATCATTAGGCTGAGTGAGAGCGAGACTATGGCTCTCTGCAGACCCCAGACAGCAATAAGTAATCTTCTCCTACAGGTCTTAGATAAAATCGGTGTCTAAACACTTGTTCCTTTCACTCTAGAAAAAGGCCGTTTGATTTCAACACGTCTATATTTTGCCCAACTTTCCTGTATTTCATGCATAGCACGGGGCAGGGGACCGTGGTGGCTGCTGTGGCCATCCAGGCTATGGGATATCTGTCCTGCTTCTTCAAGTCCCATGCAGTACCACCTTCTGTTTTTTATAAAAGCCCTCTGGACTATGAAGAATGAGATAGGACTGATCCCTCCTAGACATGTAGATGGCATGTTCTCCTGGGAAGTGGAGGTAGGAAAAACACACGGACTTTGGTGGTGCTGCATGTTACTCACTAGGCTGACTTTTGACAAACCAGGCTGGATGCCTTATCTTTCCTAGACAAAGATAGACTTACCAGGATGCCCGGGAAAAAAAAAAAAGGTAGAGCTGTGAAGAGATTCCCCATCAGTTTTGCAGGCTACTACCAGGTGGGAAGCAGGCTGATCAGCATTTGCATTTATGGTTTTGGGAGTTTCACACCGACTTAAATGGGACAAAGCAAGGCAGAAATGATCAGTTGTGTGGCAGTTCCTGAGAGCAGCAAGAGAATTTCATAATCACAGAAAATCATGCAAGCTCAAATTTTGCATTGTTGGACACTCTGTCCTCGCAGAAAATTGACCTTGACATACACTTGAACAATTTTAAACAGGAGAAATAGGTTCCATAATCAGAAATACTGTAAATCAGTGCCTTCCTTCCAGGTAGGAAAGTCCTGTTTGCTTGATTTCTAATCTATAAGATCAACAAAAAGCATTTATAATTGTTAAGCGGCTGAAAAGCAGGCCTAGAGTGTACATCGCTTTCTCCTGTGAGGCTCTGCAGGTCAAAATCTCTCTCATCGTGTGCCACAGAGGCTTCAGATAAGGAACTGGTGAAGAATAGCTGAACAGTGAAAGCTGTTATCTCAGAAGACTGATATTTACTGGATTCCTGCTTTTTACCTTTCTAGCTGAGTCACAGAATTTCCTTTGTTGCCGCACATTTGGTTTCCTCCTTTGTCTAACAAATACCATTGCTTTGAGTATGCACACATCTTATATACTGTTATCTAGAATTATCTCCAAAAACCCTTTTAAGTCCTGTTCACATACAAATGAGACTGGTACTTCCAGGGCAGAGCAGTACATTAGCAAGCCCAAGAAATAACAATAGAATTGGGTCAATAAAAGAAGGATATTCTATTTGATCACAAGGTGACTGTTTCCACTGTAATGTGAAAAGCTGCTTTCAGTGCTGAAAATACAGTAGAGCAACAGTTAAATTAATGCCACTGTATAGACCTCATTTGGATCCCTGCATACACGTTCAGATTTGTGCAAGCAGAGGGAACGGTTATTAGGATAATCAGGGGAATAAAGAGCCTGCTTTGTAAGTAGAGATTAAAATTAATTTGCTTAGCCTAGCAAAAGGGAGGCTGAGGGTGCATTTCATGTCACCGATACATGCATAGCGGGGAAGGAAACTCGGTAGGCTAAGGCAGAACGTTGCGGTGAGAACATCCGCCTTAGGAACAACACCTATGAACATATTTGGGGTGGAAAATAAGGAATTTCTGCCTACTGAAAGGTAAAGATCTAGGTGACTTGAGCAATATATTTATTTCCAAGATGGATTTGATGGCTGCTTCTATAGCGAGGGAGTTGGACTGAGCAAGAGCAATGAGATGGTTCATACAGGAGGGGCTTTTATAAGGTAACTGGAGAAGCTCTGCATGGTGGCATTTGCCAGACCTTCTTTCCAGTATATCTTCACAGAACCTTGGTGTCACCAAAACAAGTCCTTCTCTGTGTGGCCCGCAAAAAGCCAAAGATACCTTGAACCACACTGGCTGGACTGACAGCTCTAGCAGACCATCCCCTTTCTTTTGTGGATGTAATGCCTGAAAAACCTCCTGCAGACTGAAAATTAGTATGAAGCACAGAATATTCCCCACAGGTTACTCTGGTATATTTGACGAAGGGAAAATATCTGCATACTACTGCACCTACCAAAGCGGCGAAGCTGGAAGGTTCTGGTTGAGGGGATCAGAGAGCTCTGAAAGTTTTGTAATGTTATTCTTGCCCTCACCCACTACAGATTTGATTTAATGCCTACAGGCCACATTATTGTTTATAATATTTCATTTTTTGATAAAAAAAATATTTGAAAACCATTATCTATTTTGTTATTTTATCATCAATTATTGAATTATTGTTGGGGGGTTTTTATACATTCACCATCTTATCATAAATATCCTGGAATATAAAAATGTCTGATTTGTAGACTCTTACTATGAATAAATTAAGCTGGATTTATGAGACTTACAGTCTGTTCTTCCTCTGTTCTTTGGAGGGCTTTGTGAATGTGCTATGAGAGCTCTTATTTCTTATTATGGAACTTTATTGCTGCCACGTAACTGGGTTAATATAAGAAGTATAAATAGGGATATGCATTTGCCTGTGAGATGTTTTAATATGGAGAAAAGCATCTAAAGTTCAAAAAATATGAACTGAAGTACAGACTGTATATCTTACTCTGTAAATAGGAAAAGAAACTATTTCAAGTGCTGAAGAAAGAATGGAGTATGTGGGAATTGTCCCTAGGAAAGGCAAAAATGTCATTGGATTTTTTTTAAACCATCTTGCTCTACTCTGCAACTACATTTTAGCAGACATCCTAAAATGCTGCAATTGCTTCCTCTCACCTGCTGGTCTTCCTGCAAAAACTTTCATAAAGTGAAAGAAAGGGCGTAGAAAGCAAGACAAGCTGGAAAGGTCCAACAGCCAGGATATTTTGCCTTCTAATAGTTCCTCTTCTTTTTGGTCTATATGAACCTAGTTGATGTTAGTTCATGTTGACTGAGACTCAGGCAATAACCACATCCCACTTTTCAAAGAAAAAAATTGAGACACGCGAAGTACACTTTTTAGTGAAGAGTACAAGCTAAATGCTGTGACTCTTTCTCCTGTGCATGAGGAAAAAAAATCCTCCTATCTCCCTGTGCCATCTTCTCATCCTTTACATACTTCAATGGTATTTTAATAGCATTTAGTCCACAAGCATACAGGCCATGCACACAAATGAAGGGAAGGCAGAAGGCTGCTGCCAGCAGAGGAGGATAGAGCCAGCACAGCTGTGCCTAAAGACATAGCAGCTGGAAAGGCCTGAGGTGGCCACCAAAAGGGAGAACAGCTGGAAAACCAAAAAAAAAAGCAGTTTTAAAGGAGGCACACACAAACTGGCTTAACTGAGAGAAACAGGTGTCGAGACTGGAAGGGAGAGAACGTCGGGCAGGGTGCAGGAACCCTTGCGGGGGGCTGACCCTAGGGAAGGAGCAGTAACGGGAGATGGAAAAGAAAAGGGAAAATTTGTGCTTCATACAGGATGGGGGAAATACCCTTCTGGCAGCTCTGCAGCCTTTGGGCTATAGCAGCAAAAAGCCATGGGGAAAGGATTTGGCACAATAAGACTTTTTTGGTTTTCCTTCAATGCAGAAAGGACTGCTAGAAACTAGCAGCAGGCTGCTGCTGCTGCTACCAAAGGGCAACTGTTGGTCTCAGTCCTCCTGGGCAGATTTCCTTCTGCTGCCTACAGCAGGATTTGCTGTGGTTTTCTGTACAAATGGGATGGGGACAAGCTCACAGGCAGATTGACCGTAAAGCTCAATATTTTGGAGTAGGGGTTCATTGCTCTTTGCATGATGCTACGGATTATAACCTTTTATTCTCTTCTTCAGAGTTAATAGACCCATTTTCCTTTGGCCCTAAATGTGGGAGTGCCACAGGTATTCTAAACACAATGGGCATTTTATTTAAAAGGTTAAAAATCATACTTGTCTAGAACAAAACCCTGAGTTCCCATTGTTCATCACTGCTGTAGCCATCTTTGCTGCTCTGTGGTGTCAGACAGAGAGCTAGTGGGTTATTGCTATATTATGTTTCACTGTGAAATCCAGTCAGATTAATGACCTTGAGGTCACTTGAGATTTACATAATTTATATCGATGACTTGCTGTTTAAAGTTTTTTACAAAATCAGGAAATAAATTTTAGGTTTTATAAAAATATCATAATTAAAAATTGACTTGTACTAACTGTTGGCTTCGAGAACGTGCATGAAGTTCAAGTATGATGGATTGTTTTGCTCAATGAAAACTATAAAAAACCAGGAGAGACTTATGATGATAAAAAGCTTTTTTTTTTTTTTATGTGGTTACATTATCAATCTTTATATTGAGCCAAATGCTGCTTGCATTTCTTCTGTGCATATTTTATTGACTTCATTGTGACCAATTGTGGACGGAGAGCAATATTTGTATTACAGTGAAGAAATATTATCACATTCAAAATCAAACTGTGCTTTTGAACCAAGTATGAAACTTCAGAAGCCAGAAATCCAACACTTATTTTAGTTATGTCTTTAATATGACTTAATGACTCCAAGCTGTGATAAATCTTTCTGCTATAAAAACAGAAAGGAAATTCTCTTGCCTTTCCTCACATTAGCAATCAAAATATTCAATAGTTTGATTTGGGAGAAGCAATGAAAAAAATGTGCAATGGGAATATGTGACACGTAAGGCTAGTCTCAATGTTTTTTTAATGAAAATGGGTTTGGGGCAGCTGTTATGACGCAAAAATGAGCCAAACTCTGCTCTCTGTATGACGGGTCTATTCCCAGCGAAAATCAGTGGAGTTGGACAGGTCTATGGCCTTGAATTTAACACAGTATTACAGGGTTCACAACATGAGATCCCTGTGTAAGAAATTAGACACACTCTTCCATTTTATTTGGTATCAAACCAAAATTCCATTGTTTGAGCAGGATACTGAGATGTGCAAAAGGACTGCTAAAATGTAAAGTTCTACCTTGTTGCTACAATTAGAGATGAAGCAAGAAATGCTTTCCTACCCTTGGAAGAAGGGTGCTGGGGGAGACAAAATGTCCAAGCTCCAACCACTGCCCAGGAAAAGACTGAGCAGGAGCTGGAGATGCGAAAGAGGAGATGTTGGGACAAGGTGGGCTCTGGGCAGGGTGGGAGGAAAGCAGAGTCCTGGGACAGGGATGGATGGCACAACGGCACCCAAACATCTTGCTAAAGCTCATCTTACTATTTTTGACTCAAGAGGAATTAATCGGGTGGACAAATGTCTCTTATTTGTATGAGACACACCGTACAAATGCAGAAGCGGGGCAGTGCTGGCTGGAAGCTTGTTCTTTTTAATCAAAACTTTTCCTATAATGTAACGCAGCAGTGTATGCACAGCAAGGAGCACTCTCTCATGATGAAATTACATGTTCAACAAGCCTTGCAGTCATATAATACAATGGTCATGCAAACAGGGAGAGAGACATCTTTCTGACGTACCTTCATGAAATGGATTTGAGGTAAGTTTTGATCTGTATGCCAGATATCTGTGATAATAAAAATGAAATTCCACTTAATGGCTACTTTTTCCCTAGTTTTGCGGCCCAATTCTGGTTTACTTCACTATCTTACCTCACTGAGAGCCCTAGGAGAAGCCAAAACAGGATGGGAACTTCTATGAACAACAAATCTGAGAGCATAAGGCAAAAACTATGGGGATATAGGGAAGATATACATAAAGCTTCTTGATGGTAATCATATAGTTTAAGTGCTATGTTAAACCCAAGAGACCAATTTTACGCAGTGGCTGTCCTACAAATGCTCTTCTGCTATTTGGTGCTGTCTGTTATTGTCAGCTCACATGTTCCTTCGCAGCTTCACTTGGGTTTCAAATGAACAATCACATGCTGATAAGTTTTCTGGGCCTTTATTTCCCAGTTCCCTGAATTATGGGCTAGTGGCAAAATCACACTGATAAAATCTTCCAGATGCCTTTATCTGAGTTTCAGAAATAAATAACTTGTTGGGTTCACTCTTGAAGTCTCTCACAAAATAGATCACTAGGGGTCACCAGAAAGAAGCAAAACTTTGTATTTAAACTGGAACGCTTATAAATTTATGCAGTGTTTTTCAGCTAATCTTTTAGAGGGGATAATTTAGTTTTCAAAAACCAAGACAAATTATTTTTCTACAGACGACAGGTATTTCCTACTAATGAAAATGCCATTATAGAAGGCCCATGTTAAAAAGAGAAAAAAAGGCTTGTGTGCAATTTCTCGCTCACATAATTGCATGCTGATACTGAAAAGACACTGTGATTTGAAATTTTACTCCAAGCTAAAATAAGATGCTTGCTTTTATGGTTTACTAACCTGTGTTAGAATCCTGGCTAATACAACAATACGAATTTTTATTTTTCAGCTAGGTTTAAACAAAAAAAGTAATGATTTGGTTTTGGTAAAAGTTCACTGCAATATCTTTAAGTTTATAATTGTAGACTCTAGTTTTTCAGAATTTGTTCCAGCTCTATGCTTGCAAATTTTCGAAAATATATTACATGAGGCAATGACAGGTTTATCCAAGGGTGCTTGAAAGAACAGCCTGCTCAGGTAGAAAGAAGAATATCTTGGTATACTATGTGAGAAAAGGGCAAAGATAACATGGGTGGAGTTCAGTGGGGATTTGAGGAAGAATTTGCCTCAGCACTATTTTATTGCTCTTCTATTCATTCCTAGTGCTCAGCAAAGGCAAAGTTTCTCTGTGAATATCCAACCAATTGTCAGTTTGGCTGTAATGAAAACTGAGAACAAATAAAAAAATACCTCATTTACCAAAACACATATATTTCTATATTTTTCCAGTGGCTCGATACCTGTCACAGGAGAGGCCAGTGTCTTGCAGGAGCCTTAGGATGTAGTGAGCAGAGATCTGCCTGCACCCAGCAAAACTGCGTAGCTCGTACTCCTGCCAGTGCACATTCATGCATATTCTTCCATGCTTTCTCCTGTCCTTCTTCAGTCTAGATAAAACTGACATTGTTTCTCCCTCCCTTCTTGAATGTATGTATTTTAAAGCTAATGAAAAAGCTCAGGAAATATAACTGTCCCTTGTATTGATTTTGCTTTTATATAGTGCCTTTTCCCCAAACGGATGCCAGAATGCACTCTTAAAATCAAACTATATAGAACAATAATTTCTACCAGAATGGAAAAACATGGCAGCAACTTAACAGTGCACTTTGGTGCTAGACAACACTTTAGGAAATGAAAGTGGCTTTAAGGAGCAGGAATAATCTTGTGGCCTTGAAGAATTTCTTAGATACGAGTATGGAGCAAGACCTCGAGCAGCCTTTCTCACCCCCAGCTGCCTGCACTGGATGTTGGGGGGTGTGGAACACCTCGCCTGCCCCTTGCTCAAACCCTCCGATATTAGAGAACAGGTGTTCCCAGGCATATCTTATAGGCTGAAATATTATTTAAGTTATGAGAGTTCTTAAGATGTCAGTTTTCAGTTCATGTAACGAACAGCGCAACAGCCCCCAGCCCTTCGTACAAAATTAACTCAAATATATCCCCGTTTAGCTGTCTGCTGTGTGCCAGCAGGTACCCGCTGCCTCCAGCTCCAGGGCCCTCATCAGAGCCTCCCACATTAAGGACTCTGTTACCTTCAGTAAAATAATGATTTTCTTAAAGCAAAAAATAAATTCACTTTATCTTGTTTTCTTTATGTAAAATATCCAGTTCCCTTATGCCCTCTCTTAAGCATAAAACAATAGGGGATGCAGGATATTCCATGGCTTTCTTTTTGCGGAAAAGGACCTTTGATTAAAAAAAGGGTTGAAAATAAGTGTGTTAGAACATTGCTTCATAAGCACAAATGAACATAAATCACTCCTTTCTGCATTGTTGGGGCCTCGCAAACAAGTATCATTACTAATGTTGAAATTTACTGCCCCTTTTATTTAGCTAGTTCATTCTTCTAAAAAATGTATGCTTGGGTTAGAGCTGGTCAGGAATTTTAATTGTAGCTTATTTTATAGGCTGTTCATGAAACTTTCCATAGAAATGTGCAAGTTTTGGGAAGATCTGCACTTTTTTTGGAACAGGTTTCATCTTAAGAAGGCAGGCATTTGAAGGCTCATGCACTTGGGTGTATGGGTTTGACCAAAAAACCATGTATTGATCAATTGAATGATCGGTCTATCTACCTATCTAGCTCTGTACTGGAATTGCTTTATTTTTATTTTTTATAACTAGTAAATATACATTACGCTATAGAATGAATGAACCTGCTATCCATCGCAGTTATTTACACCTTTACAGTAGACGAACACATGGGAGACTGACACTGAAGCCCTTATTCCAAGATGTATTTAATTACTAATAGAAAGTGAAACAGTTCAAATAAGAGATCTAAAGATATTCTCTCTGGCATAATCGATAGACCCGTTCTGAGGGCACTTGTCTGTGACAGAAGAGATTGATCCAGCTCCTCTGTCCTGAAACACAACATTTTTCCTGTCAGAAGTGATTAACAAAATATCAGGCTATCACTTTGGGTTTGTCCTGGCTCTGTCTCAGTGGGAAAGTAAATTTTTAATTGTTTTCAATTGTTAAAGCAATCAGACAGAAAAAAACCCGACCTTCCTGTGTGGATCAACAGCAGTTACTCAACCTGAAGTAGGTTATCTTTGGGAAGTCATATAGTCTATAAACTGTTATGCAGATAATCACAGTGCAGAGTTGGGCTATAAGAGAGGTGAGCACCTGACGGATTTCAGAGGTAAAAATCCCAATTAATGAGTGGATCTGTACAGTGTATATTTTGTGACCATCATAATTTTTCTCGCAGCGTTTCTGCAGCACTCATTTTTGTGATATTTAGATGAAGCAGTCATAACAGTGGTGGCCAAAATGACGATTCCTATGCTTATGTACACATGTGGTCATCTGTGCCACCTTTTACAGGACTGAAATATTTCAGTTTTATATTCAATTTAGCCCCATTGAAAGCAACATAAGTATTAATATATGTTAAGGTTGTCAAAGGCATACCTTATCCCCGTGTGCTGACCAACTGCAAGATTTTAAATCTAAGAACCTCACCAAAGAGTCTTACAGAAAGCCTGTGCTTCACTACCAGGGAAGGATTTCCCAGCAAACCTGATTAAAAGAAGCCAGAATAAAGTTGTATGCTTGAAGGGTCTTAAAAAAATAAAACCCAATACCACCACAAAAAACAGGCTTTGGGAGACAGCTTGTTTTTCAGCTAATCATTGCATATACAAGCACTACTTAGTGTCTCTACCACCAGCCTTTCTGAGTAGTAAAGAAGCTTCTTCCAGCACAGTTTTTTGACATTGTGGGTATTTCTGTGCCGAGGTCCCTGGGAGCTGTGTGGGGCTGACCAGGCATAGTTCGCCAGGTCCCCTCGCATCCCGCCGGCACTTAACGAGGATGCTTGGTATTCTCGGGAGGCAATCTGCAAGCTCAGACCTAAGACAGAAGATGAAGTTGTTTTGAAACAGCAGATGAATAATATTGTCAGCAGTGTATTAATGAGAGAAAGTGTCTACACACCCATGCAGAGTATAGGTAATAGCAAACAGAACAAGAAATGTTAGTGGATAAACGGCATTATG
>NW_009628492.1:49161-83985 GCF_000690535.1 Cariama cristata
GAATAACTGTGGGTGATTTTCATGACTAAGATACAGTTATCGGGAAAACATGAAAAAAGAAGAAGTAGTGAAGGAAGGGAGGTAGTAGCAGATTTATGATTTATGTCAAAGCTATTTGTACTTCAAGGCAGCAATCATGTCAAGAGGAGAAAATAGTTGTAAAATTCCTCTGGGAGATGTATAGCTTGTGCTGGGATCATAGTCTGCAACTCAAATCCAGCTATCCTGAAGTACATCAGTATCTTTAAGCCTAGTACCCTCACACATGCTAGGGATGGGGATTAAGTCGAAGTTCAGCCCTCCACGTCCGAGCCCGAGTGCTTCCACACGGCCATAGTCTTTGACTATGGTATTTTAAGGATACACCAAACCTTCACTCCTGTGCAGTGTGTTGCAGCGAGCAGGATTGCACCAGTGCTGTGCTGGGAGGTACGTGCCAGGCGGGCACAAACGAGTCCTTCCTGCCACCGTTTTGGCAGATACTGACCCACCGGGCAGGGCAGGTCGTATCCCCATGCAAGGAGTGGAGGATGAACAAAATGCATCTTTACTCCCGACTGGGAAAGCTACAAGCTACTCCAGCTCTCCCAGTGTAACAGTTCACAGTGGGTTTTTAGGGATTTCTTTTACAGGATCAACTGAAATAACTAGTCCAGGAAAAGGACTGAAAATTATTTGAAACTGGAGGATTCCTGTATTCAACAATTATGAGTGAGTCCTTTAAGGGATATTATAGGAGAAAAGAAACCCAAATACTTCAGGAATGGGTGTGGGTGGCTGAGTCCCATCGCAACTTACAAGACTGTTGGAGCAAAAAACAACTTCTGGGGTGGTTATGGGTTAGCTAAGGGAGAATGATAGCTTTCTTTTACCTTTATTTTTATTCTGCTTTATATACATTCAGAAAATGAAATGTCCACGTATTTTAGCACTTGAAGAATAGTTGCAAGTACATTGAGGTTGGAAATAGCCTCCTCTTCATTTTTCTTGTATTTCTTGCAAAACAAAAACAAGGAATTAATTAGATTTCACCCTGTTTATGTCTTTGTTGCTAGCTGTAATCTTAATATCTAATAAAAGAACAGAGCAAATGGTTCTGTGAATTTTTATATTTTTTTTTTCTCTAGTCCGTTGAGAAAAGAACAGAGCTGATGATAAGGTAGCCTGAGTGAATCTAAGTATTTATGCTGTGTTACTGAGGGAGGCTGAGTCACAGTCAACTAATTTTATAGCATACCCATAGTTGATTATAAAGTAAATAATTGGAGGAAAGGGACAAAGAAGACTATTAAAAATAATCTCTGAAAGATGTTTGTAAATCTACCTGTTCTGACAGATGAACCAGATCAACAAATAACATATCTAATGCAGTGAGGTCTAAAAAGCTAATTCTAAAGAAATTTGAAATTATTAAGTTATGAATAACAAAATGTTAGCTATTAAATAAACTAGTGACTGAGTTTAACTCCCTTTGCTCTTCATATAGATCTGTGGAAAATCAATGAGATAAAATTCTATGAAAAGTTTGCATGACAGTCAAATGTCAGCAAAATACAATTTTAAATGGAGATGGGAAGCGAACAGGAGCTGACATAAGACAGCCTTCTTTCTGTAAAGTTCAGATCCCAAGTCATTCTCCATATTTACTATTAAACTCATCACAGAGCTATTAGTACAGGAATTTCTGAGAGCCCTCATCTCTGTGTCATCTTGTAGATTTTTTTTCCGCAGACTTTTGCCTTCTGAGACAAATTAAACGTAACTTGATCAGCCACTTAAAAAATGAAAAGCAAGTATGACTGTGAGTCTGGGATGGGAAATGTTATGTGTTTTCTTATTGGCAAAAGGAGGAGGAAAAGTTGGGGTATCCACCAGCTCATGGAAAGTGCAAGAGCTACTGAGCTGATGAGTCATTAGCAAGATACTATATGAGGGACTATTTACTGAAACTGTCAACACACAAAGCTGTCAAGGGATGAGTTGAGTTGTAAAATGCTCCAGCTACCACAGGAGATGCATTACATTACTGTAGTATGCAGATAAATTGCTATCCAGCTCATGGAAGCTGCTTTGTGAACAAAATAGGGGAATAAGATAAACTCACTCTCAATCGGTGAATTAATATAAAACCAGCAAAAGGAGCAGAGCCAGCTACTACAATCCCTCAACTATATTAGGCAATCAATTTTTTTTCCTTTCAATATGTAGAATATTCCCTTGTGGCTCCCTGTGGATGTCATGCAGTGTGAACACAGCAATCAAAGTAATAGACGTCAGAATAATCAAAATAATACGTGTCAGAAAGAAGCAAATGAGTACATACATTCATTAAGCAAATCTCCTAAGAGTTTACTGCACAAAACTCTTTCCAGAAAAGCTGTACAAACAATTGAATGCACTAACACATGGTTTTACTGGTGTTTCAAAGTCAGATGAAAAATATTCTTCAAACTAATCCACTTCTTTCCAGATTTCACCATAAATAATCTCTGCTTAGGGCAAAACACATAGTACAGATACCACAATGAAATTAACAAAGGTCATGACTGAAGCTACTGTGAAGAAAACTTAAAAATCATTAAACAAGCAGTGTATGCTTCCAACCAAGTGTTAAAAACGATACCCATTTTTGTAGTGGATTGGGCATCAGCAATGTCCAAGACTAAACCTCCATCTGTGATGTGACAAGAAAGACGCTTCATCCAGGAAGAAAGTAGCCAAAATATCAGAACAAACCTACAAATGTCCAAGGAAACAAATTCATAGACAAAAGCAGACAAGTCAGTAATCTGGCTGCCTTGAGAACTTTTCCCAACAAACTATTCAAAGAGGTACAGTACAAACCCAGTGAAAAATAAACAGAGTGGTACTTCTCACTATATTCTCAACCTTTTGAAGCAGCAAGCCTTGGTCACAAAAAAAGGTGGGGGAAATATATTGGAATGAAAGAGCCATTTCCAAAGCCAGAAATGTTTTATTAGGCTACAGAAGTGGTCTAGGAAGTAGGAACAAATAGAAAACAAATTCTGTCTCTAATGAAGTTAGTGCAGGAATGACTTCTCTTTCTTTTCTTCAACTATATTTGTGTGATACAGTAGAGAGAGCATTTGGGAAGTGAATGGATCCTTTCCTGATTGAAATCAAAGGGGATTTGGGGGAAATTTCAAGTATTGGTCATCTAAAATACATTAAGTAGTCTAAAACCCACCAATAATACTTTGTCTCCCCTGAGTTTGTGTGTGTAACCGTTTGATCTCAGAGTTTACAAGGAAGATGGAGAAGGGTTCAGCATTTTTGTTACACTCCTATTTACTCTATTGGCTTTCATTTCAGTTATCAGTTGTGCTGCAGTTAGCGGGGCTGGGTTGTGACTCATGAGGCCTCAGCACAGATCTCAGCTTCACCAAAGGATTTTCTGCATGACCTTGAGCCACTTCACGTCTCCATCCCATCTGTAAAACAGAATGATGATGCTTCCTCTCTGCAGCAATTTGTCTTGTCAATTTAGGAACAAACACTGACTTGTCTTGACTACTTGCAGCTCCTATCGATTGCAGAGGAAGTTAGACGTATACGACACTTCTTCAGATTTGGCATTTGGAGACAAAATAACTTTGAGGAACCAGACCATTAAAGGAAATATTTTGGTCATGAATGTCCTATACTTTTATGAACAGTGCCTAATAAAATGGTCCTCAATTTTAGTACAGTACAGAGTAATAAATAGCTGTTAAGGAGTTTAAATAGCAGGTCAATGGGAAATAGGCAACTCCTTGAGAGATGCAGTAGAAAGGCAGCCCTCTCACACCAAGCATATTTTGTAAGCCTGTATAACTTTGAAAACAATCACTAATTTTCATCAGAAGATTGAAAGGCAAATGTGTGACCTAAAAATCATTTCCCTACCAAATTTCAAAGTCCTAAAAACCTGTAGTGACGTACTGATACTGCTCAGGAGAGTCACAAACACAATCATGGTAAGGTGTAAGAGGTTCCCTCACCCCCCAGACTGCAACAGCTGCCCGATTTTGCCTTCTTTATGAAAGAACAATTCCTGCAGTAAGCATAACCCTGTCGTCTTTCAGATAAAGAGGAGCAGAACAAAAAAAGTTATCAGCAAACCGAAATCCTTGTACAACCCCAGCTACTAGCTTTGCTTTAACAGCACAAAAGATAAAATCAGTTTTCACTCTTAGTTCAAACAATACGAACTGGCTTAATTCCAGACAATGAGGCCAATGGCGTTACTTGATGTTGACAAAAACTTAAGTATGAGGGAAATAAAATATTAACCTGTAAACAGCTTTTGATAATTAAAAATAATATCAGGAGAGAAACATGCTGTAAGTGTTGTTCCATTCCCTTTGGGAGTTGTTACTGCTTATTTGACATGGCCAGGGAGTCTTGGTTTTACTTCTGTAGGAAAGAATACAGCAGGGTATTTTTTTGTTTGCACAGTGCTATAAACGTCTGTTGTGCTTTCCACGGAGTGAAAACATGGAGTCAGAATAATCTCAGTGTAACTTCTGAAGTCACAGGAATGTCCCTGACCAAATCCACTGATGGCCTGAGAGCTTAATCCCTGCAAGATGACCTGGGGCTTCCCTGGGGGTGTCTGCACCCCTCCTGTGCTTGGGGACCCAGAGGGTGGCAGAAACCCTGGGGCTCTGGGGGGTTGCTGGGGACCTGGGTGACATATTTGAGGTCTGACCAAGGGATGGGAGGGTTTGTCATCTGTGGTAGGTACATGAAGCAAGTGGGAAAGGTCCTGAATAGTTTGAATGATTCCTTTTGAAATACTCATGGGGAAATGTTTTTTTCAGCTCCAATAGATTTTTGCTTAAAGCATGGAAAGTCCATGGCACTCAGATTTTACAGCAGAAGCTCACAGTGAGATCATGGGGTCCTTGTGGGTAGCACACAAAGCAGATTACATACTCTGACTTTCATTTCATTCTTCTAGCGAAAGCAAGACCAGAGTTTATAAAATTGCAAGACATACTGAATAATTTTTGCCATGCTAGACTATTCCTATTTACTTTCTTAAATGAAATGAGGCCATTCGGATCATTTGAGAATGCACCATCTTTTCCTGCTGGCTGTAGGCATCTCGCCTTCCCCTGACACCTTCCTCTCTCTTTTTCTCTTTCTTCACCTCAGGATACGCTCAGATTTTTTCTTATGTGTTTCAGAGTTGAGGAAAATCCACAGGAGTGAACTGGCAAATAGTTAATTGTATCTGATTTTACTATATATGTAATACCTTGCAGTGAAGCTCCAGTGGATTTCATGAGCTTTGAGGGAGGCTGGTGCCTTTGCAGGAAGTTCATATCCAAATTAAAAACTTTTTCAATTGTATGTTATGAAAAGGCTCCAGAGGGGATGGGGAGTAGTTCCATTTCAATAGTCATGTTACAAGCAACTATCTATTTTAAGATAAATACTTCTGTCTGAAATACCTGTGTAGAAAAATCTGGGTTTTTTAATTTGATTGACTTATTTACAGAATTTCATCTGAGAAGAGTCTGACAAGCTCTGTGTTGTGTCAGCCTTCCCACATCTATGATTCACTGAGCTGTATTTGTCCCTGATGCTCTGCTTAATCTTCTACCAGTGAGCAGCTATGGATGTTACTGGTAACATTGTCATGTTTCTCCATCACAGGAAATGATGTAAAAACCCCTAATAATGAGGATGTCCTCCATCACTGGGAGTTTGGTTCCCTAAAATAAGACTGCAGAAGATGATAAAGTTCTTCTTTGGTCTTTAAAGGACTTTTTCATCTTCTCCTTCTTAACAAGGCGTCTGTAAAAGCTGTTTGGTCAGACATTCCTTATTCACCATTAAATTCTTATGGGATTAACAGGTTTGTTAGACTACAAGCGTAAACAGCATATGGTTCTGTTAATATCCTTATAATGTCAGAACACAATCTGTCAGAATGTAAAGTTTTTTGAGCAATTTCATTTACTTGAAGTTCACATTATGAAAAAAAAGCAACCAACAAGCCTTATGAATCCTTCCGCATCACCTAAGAGACAGCAAGCTATTTACTAATTTTTGTTTTAGTGTTCCCAGTTTAGTAAGTATGTCTATACATATTATCTTCAGTAAGAAAAGTACAGTAGAAAATACAGTTACTTAGTTACTAGGGGTTAAAAGGTCATTTCCCCTTGATGAAAAGCTTGTTCAATCAGATAAGTAGCTGCTACACTCCATAAAACTGGCAACCCTTCAAAAGGTTTCGGAAATTAAAGGCATTGTTTGAAGATAAAAGGCGATAAGGTCATTTGCTTTGTGTTTGATCCTGCAAAACTTTCTGGATGACCCTTTAATATTCAAATGAAAAGTGCTTTAAATTGTTTTATCTTCATAGAGCTAATGAGTGCTGGCTGACAATCACTTTTAAGAGTAGCTGAAACTCTACTAGAACTACATTTTGTAAAATACTGCAAGGTATTTCCATTAAGGAGGGTGTGCCTCCACAGAGTTTACCAAAGCTGCATCCATAATCACTCACAGCACTATGCTCTGGTCCTACCGCTTTTCTCAGGTTTTTTTATTAACTCTGATTTTACTAGTTGAATAATGTCTAATATGATTTTCAATATATTCCTGCAGTAGATTAATAAAGCTGTATAAACAAGCTACATGTGTAAAATCTATGTCCTCTTTGAACTCTGTGCTAGAGTGAAACAAGCCTTACATTTAATGTGTACAGTAGTAGAAAGATTACTCATGAACTTTTTATTGCCAGAGACTGTATAGCTGTGTATTATTATATGTGTAATTAACTAATCTATAATGTTACTCTGATATACGGTGTATATACTTCTTGCCTTGGAGGAATAGATTCTTATTTTAAAGCTTTTTCTTCTTTTATGGTTCATTTCATATATTCCATTTATGGGAAAATGTTATGAATATTCTTTAAATCACTTGATATTTTTTTTTTTTTGTAGTAGGAAGTAAGAATCTTCACAGATTTGTAATTTCTTTATTCCAAAAAAAATAAAAACAAAAAAAAAGGAAAGTGAAAGTCCTCTAATGGATAATAAACACTGTGTGCTGTAAGCATGCCTCGTTATCACTGTGACCTTCTTCATTACCTTAGTTGTTTATTTTAACCTTACTTCCATTCTGTTTTGGAGACTCTTTCTAATAATAGCGCTCTATCACTCTAACCCACATTCAAAAGTAAATGTAAACAAGATCATCTCAGTTTAAAATACACACGAACTCTATCCCCTGTGTGACTATCAAATAATTAAAAAGTACAAAATCCTTACCTAATGGAGCTGACTCAGTGCTAACGGCCAACAAGGGAATCCAACAGAGGTAGGCAACAAGTTGGAGATGCTGATGGAAAGAAAAGGGCTGCTGCATGCTGTCCAAGACAGGTTTTATCCATGCATCTGCAGTTGCTTAGAAGTTAACTTTTGAAGCACTAAACTTTGCAGTAAAAGCCATCAGCCTGCCTGCCTGGTTCATTTTTTTTTTTTTCTTTCTTTCTTTCCTTCTTTTCAACCCACTCTCTTGGAGGGGGTTTAACGTGTCATTAATCCCAGGATGTCCCAGAGGGAAGCCCTCCAGCTATACCCAAACCACACTCCCCCCTCCTCACGCACAATCAGCGATGAGAGCGTGTGTCCTGCCAGCTGCTGGGGCTGCAGCTGCTGGGATTTACACACCCGCACACGCACCCAGCGTGAGAACAGCGTGTACCGTCAGGGTGGGTGGTAGGAGGCAACCCTGGACAAATCAGGGTTGTAAACCAAACACGCCTGCTTGTGAGGATTTTAAAGCAGACAACACTGACTTCAGGTTATTGCAGTCATATCTATTACTGCGTTTATAGGAGAGGAGTGTAAAAACCGTTAAAATAAGAGCTTGCAGATAGTTTGGTTTTCACTTCTAATTCATGAAGATTACATTTATGCAAAACTGTTACAGAAGTGGTCTGGGCAGTGCAAACAGCAGTTCCGAAGGTTTGTATCTTGGGTCACTGTATCATTTTACAGAAGTGGTCTGGGCAGTGCAAACCCGTTCCAAAGGTTTGTATCTTGGGTCACTGTATCATTGATATTTTAGAGAATTATCCTTTGCTACCGAAATAAAGTGCAGAAGCGTTTGCTCTGCCAACCCATCCTGGAAAACGAGATGTACATTTCAGAAGGTTGGCTCACCAGCAATAATAGCAGAAATAGAAAACAGAAGCAAACGGCAGTGAAAAAATTCAATCCCTCGTGTTGCTCAATCACATTTTTCTAAAGTTTAGTCTCATTGGAGAGCGCCCTGTTGGTACCACATGGGTCCTTTGTGCTACTTCTGGTCGGTGTGAGCAATGTTTATTGTATGACAATGCGTATTGCCAGCTTAATGCGCAATATGAAGAATTTGCTATTAAATCACATGCTATACTCTGCTATTCATGGCATTTTATTTAGAATATATTGTATCCCCACCCACTGTTCAGTGTTTTCCATACCTGCCACCAATTCTTTTCTTTGACTTGTCAAGTTTGATTATTTTGTGTCTGTTTGTTTTAAGTGAGGATATTGTGACTTACCTGATAACAGAGTAATACAGAAGTCTGTAAACATTCCACGGAAATCACTCTGAGGAGTATTTCGTCTAAAAGCACAAACAAAACCAATAAAAATATTTTCAGTATAGCCAAAGAGTTTCAAATGTTGTTCATTTCGTTTAACTACATCCCTTGAAGAGTTTTACTACTGGATTCCTTGAGGGAAATATAGGTTATTTAAGAAGAAACTTCTAAAACTTTTTTCTTAATTTTAATTTTGGATTTTGATGTTGCAAAATCACTGCTTTTAATAGTCTCATTGGATTAACTATCTCATAGACCTGACTTGTAGCCCTTTGTGAGTCTTTGTGAGTCTTCCCATTGATTTTACTGATTTTTAGATCATATTCCTTCAAGACCATTAAGACTCCAAGCCCAGTATTTCTGATTTTTCTTTTTGCCTAAGAGATCCCTAACCATTTCATGAGTACAAATGTATGATAAATGACAAAATTCCAGTTTATTTTAGACAAGACACAATTTCTACCTTTACAGTTTACAGGTTTTCTCAGTTAATGCTTGAATTTATTTGTGGCAGTTTCTACACACTGATAGGGGCCCAATCTCCTTTGACTCTAAGTTTTGACCTAAAAGGCATAGCTCTAATGGTTAACTTTAACATGAAAAAGACCAAAATCTGTTGTGGGCTGAGATTTATCCTTGCCAAAATACTGGTAACCAAAACCAGTTTACAACAAAGCAAGACATCTTTCCACAAACAATCCAGCCTTTGTTGGTTTTTTTTGGATAACGAAAGTAAACGTAACCAGGAAAAAAAATGTAAATGGAAACTATTCAGGGCAACAGGAGAAAAGGGGCAGTTTTGTAGACTTGCTTATCCCCTTACCTGTCGTCTCCCTAAGCAGCTTTTAATCAGGCAGAGCCTTTGAAGGTGGTTACTGGTGCTAAAAATGGAATGAAGCTTCCCATTGTCTCACCCAAGGAGTTTCCCTGTGTTGGACATGGTTCCCTTCATTTTGGGAGGACAAACAGCTCCAGGTCAGACGATGAGGTGCAAATGTTCCCCATTTCCCATTCTCCCAGCCCAGGACAAGACCTTACAGAAGTCAGAAAAATAACGAACAATACCTTCTCCCTCCCCCTAAACATTAGTCCAAAAAATCATGGGAAACTAAAACCATGGAGAACCTGCATAAAAATATTCGAAAATGCTCTTACAGTTTCCACACCATTAACCTCAGTAAGAGGAGAAGCTGAAACTCCCCAGAAAGTTAGCGTAGTCAAGTACGGGTGGTGAACACTTGAAACAATTAGCTTCACTGTCTGTACAAAAAGACAACACAACACTGAAGGTCTGACACCAGTCCATCTTGTATTGAATTAATTTTCAATGGTAGGGATGGATACAGGGAGTTAAAACAAGCCAAAAGTCACAGCTGAAAGCTGGCAGAAGCATTTCAGACTTGGCCAAAAATTGTTTGATGGATACGCATGTTAGGTATTCAGATCTCTTCACTTCATAAGAAAGAACCAGTGTTTGCCTGAAACATCCCACTGGGCAAGTTGGTGCTGTGATGCTGGGGATGGGCTGGCGGAGTCGTGCTGGCTCGAGGCGGAGAGGACTGGGCAACCCAGGGGCAGGTAAGGAGAGGTGGGAGGAAGGTTGTGGGAAGAGTATTAAGAACAACAATCTTTGCTTTTTTCTTCAGAAGCAGAACCAAACCTCAGGATGGGACTGAATGATAACATGATGATAACAATGCAAATACTTGAAGGCCTCCAAAGACGTGACTTTTTGGCGCTTTTTTCCACCTATGAAATACTCCAGCTCCTGAGTCAGCATAGGGGGTTTAAGAGTTGCATGCAGAGGTCCTGGGCTTTAGTGAAGTTTTGAGGGATGAACTCCATCACTCAGGTATCTTGTGAAGGTCACGTGGAAGTTTCTGTCTACCTGGGTCGCCCCAAGGAGGAGAAGAGAGGGGTATACCATATTCCACTTCTCAAAAATTGAGTGTGGCTAGCACTTTCCTTTTGCACTTAAGCCAGCAGGCAGTTGTACAATCCTTTTAAGCTCTGACACACTCATTAGAAACTGATCTAAAAACAGCAGTCCAGGTTTATTTCCTTCTGCTTCCTATGAGGAATGCCTTTACTGTGAGGTTGTCCCCTGGGGTAACTTTCTAGGCATAGAAGAGATTTGTTATTCACAGGTGACACAGAGAGCATGACCCTGCCTGTACACACACTTTCCTAGTAGGACAGAGTCCTTCAGAGGGAAAAGACAGCTTCACTAAATACTATAAATTTTTTTTTGCAAGTCTGAATTTACACATTTACGCGTGCCAAAACCCTCCTCTGTGCATTTTTTTGTTTGCTTGTTTTGTCTGATCGAAAATACCTGCCAAGTCCAGTGACAAGGAATAAACTCTCTGTGCTCCCAGGGCAGTCCCTTCTCTGTTGATATGGGCTAGCTGCATCCACTGACTCGTGCAATCCTTTCCGCAGCTTCCGAGCAGGGGGAAAGGCTGGCATAATGGATTTTAACTGAGTCCCAGCAGTCTCCAGCAAGCGTCATCCCCAAAGGATTTTCCTAAAAGGAATGATAAGGGGTTCAGGCCTGGGATTCTCTCTCTGCTGTTGGCTCCTATTTCTTTTAGTCATCTCTGTCCATATATTTGAGAGAAATGCCAAGCGTGCTTATTATAACCAAAGTACAGTATTCACACACCTTGTTAGCCCAAACAACTACTCTTTATCTCACCACTCTTGTCTGAAGACTGCACAGGTGAGTGGCATTAAACGGGAAGAACTTCGTCTCAGCTTATGCCTAGTTTGGGGCAATAAATGGTCACACAGTGATTAAAGCTGGTGTTTTCCTCTGTTTTGTGTTCTAGTGCATAGAACACAGCATTTTTGGTTCTTCAGAGAATAATATGAGAAGTAGTACATGTAATTTACAGGACCAAGTTCTTCATTTAAGTGAGGACAGGTTGTGATTTTTAGGGTAATAATTCATTATACAAAAGCATATCCCCCTTTGCTCAGCTCTGGGAGTACAGAGAGTGATTTGTACATTCAATCATCTGATGTGTTTATCTTTCAGCTTCTAATTCCCTTGAGGGAGAACCCTGATGGCTTTCAGCGCATCAGTTCTCATTAGCCAGTGGTCCAGGCTATGGGAGTTCAAACTCTAAAACAGAGATAAAGTGAAGAAACCTATTCATTATCTCCAGGTTTTTTCAGGGTATACAGAGCATGAGCACTTGGGCTCTGAGGCAGCATAAGCAAACCTATTAGAGGAATTAAATCAGCTCCTTGTAACTGCGCTGCCCCTTGGCGCGGATGTGATCCTTGACCTGACGAGGTGCACTCGCAGCTCTGGGGGCGCAGGGGGCTGTTTTGCTCTCTTCACTGTTTTGCCACCTGTGTTGCCTTGGTCATCTGAACTTTAGCTGGGCGCAGCGTGCCCTTGTTAAATTTACAGTGTGTACCATCAGTGCCTTTCTCGGATGGACACCTCTACCAGGGCAGGCGAGCTTTAGGTGAGCCAAGCACCCTGTGAACCCCTCTGTGCTGGGGCACGGTCATGACTGAGGCGTGCATTCTTCATACGAGCTCCTTACTTTACTGGAAGACACCAAACTACTGCAGAGATGCCAATATAAATCACATCTGCAATTCACCTCTGCTCCAGAGTGCCCTAAGACATATATAAGAGAATGGTTGTCATTGTTCAGCAGCACAAAACCAAAAATGACTTTTCTATGTGAAGAGATTGGCAATTAGCAGATACTAATAAAAAGAGGACACCCATGTCCAAACTGTGTATATTGGAACTGGCTGGGGTTTTCTTGTCAGAATCTATTTTCAGGAAAGTATATGATTTCCACAAAATCAGTAGGAAGGAGATAAATTTTTCAGAAATCTTTGTTGTTCTTAGATCAGCTCAGTATTTCTTTCGTTGTTTGTGAGCTACTCCGGTGCCTGAATCCGTCATGGTCCTGTCCTCCACAAGGAACTGCTTCAGCTTCTGCGAACATCATCTATTGTGCAACTTAGGTGAAATGGAATGCTTGATTAAAAAAAACCCTGCGTTTTGATTGTTCTTCTGCAAAATTAATATTAATAAGTGTGGAAGTATCACAATACTCTCACAGAGTGGAAATTCTCAAAACAGTTTCACATAGGTGGATTAGTCCAATAACACAGGATATAGTAGGGAAAAGGAATTGAACTTTTTCTGAAAAACTTCTTTGCCTGTTTTCCCTAAGTTTTGACTTATCTTGATTGGATAGTACAAAGAAAGAGTAAGAAAAATGGCTACTCATAGCCTTGATTATGGACAGATAACACCAATACCAAACTCATTATTACTCAGAAAAATTGCAGACTGAATTTTCTCATTGAGTGAGCTTTCTGTTTAGGAAACCGTTTCCTTTGAAATGACAGCAGAAAGGCATTTCACAGGGGTTTTTAGTCAGTATTAGCAGTGGAAAGGCATGAAGTGGAAAGGTGTTGCTCCTATGTTGAACTGTTTCATTCAACCTTTTTCTGGAACTTTTGTTTTTGAAGAAATCAAAATCATAAAGGGCAACTAGTGCAGTGCCAATCCCCACCCAGATCTTCCAGGCAACAGTAATAATGAGAATCAGAGCAGAACCACCAGGTTTAACAACAAAAAGTGGGAATGTGTCTTGGGTTATACAACTGTCCTTAAAACTGACTATCCATATATCTGTCATCTCTTCTTTCATCCTCCTTTTCCATCTTGGCCATTACCATTTGATCTCATAAGAGAGTCTGTGTAAGCAGGTGTTGTGTTCAAAGGAAGCTCGATTACTGTAAGTGGCCTTGGCAGGGCTCCTCTCGAGCAGACCTGATGTTTATTTCTACTTCTTCAACATAGATGTTGCCTCTTCAAGGCTTTTAGTCTGCTGAACGAGCAAGAGATGCTAGGAGTAAATAAATAAAAAAAATCATAACTGTACCAAAAAAGTGATATAAATGGTACAAAAACGTAAAATATGGCTAACTAGTGGATGAAGCAAAATAAGCGGTAGAGAAATGTATTACAACGTAGATCACTCCCCTAATTTGATTCAATTGCCTTTCTACATTCATTCAAGACAGAAAAATATTGCAAATATTATTTCTTTTCAGAGATGATATGTTAATCTAAGTATTAATGGGGATCATTAATAATTATTTATTAAAAAATAATTAATGAGGATTCATCACTATCAGATTAACTCTAAAGACTAGCTTTAAGAGACAGGCATCCCAGCAGATCTAATAAGGACAGTCAGATTCCTCCATAGGATGCTCTCCATAGCATACTTTTACAGCCTCTGAGAAATCGCAGAATCACAGAATGGTTGGGTTTGGAAGGGACCTCTGGAGATCATCCAGTCCAACCCCCTGCCAAAGCAGGGTCACCTACAGCAAGTTGCATAGGATCACGTCCAGGCGGGTTTTGAATATCTCCAGAGAAGGAGACTCCACAGCCTCTCTGGGCAGCCTGTTCCAGTGCTCTGCCACCCTCAAAGTACAGAAGTTCTTCCTCATGTTCAGATGGAACTGCCTGAGTTTCAGTTTGTGACCGTTGCCCCTTAACCTGTCGCTGGGCACCACTGAAATCTCCTGGAGAAACCTCACTGCATCCCTGTAGAGGAAACCAAGTCATATCAACCTGCTTTTAAAATTCTCCCTCTTCTTCCTGCCATCAGTATCATAGACAAATAGGAGATGAGTTTTAAAGAATTTGTTTAAACATTTGTAATGGAACAAATAAGAATTTTATTTGAAGCTCCCAGTAACATATGTTTCACTCTATAACCTTATCACAGAGTAGGTTGCTTTGGAAAAGACAGATTTATTCTGAAACATTTTTCTTTCATCTCTTTATAGTCTTGTTGATGATTTTAAATGTTTGTGCTATTGGTACTTACATACAGTAAATGATAAATGATATATTACAACAACAACTCCATGAAGCTGAATTGCTTTTTTTAGTGAATTTAGTGAATTTACTGCCTTGAAAGGTAACAGATTGATAGTAGTAGTGAATTAAATCCTCTCTTTATCCCCAGAACAAGTATAATATGGGCATTGCAAATATTTCCCAGACCTATAAATCAGCCATGGCACCTCAACTATCATCCACAGGGACCTACTGCTCCCTGCTTTTCTCTTTTGCTTTTTTTCTAAAACTTCTTCCTCTAGGGATTTTACAGAATACATGAATTTCAAGAACAAAAGGACAATGGTACATCTCATGAGCTTCTCTTTTCTGTATTAAACAATAATTATCAACTTCTTATATTAGAAGAGGTATGTATGTGGGAAATATCATGTGCTGGTGGTTAATGGTGCCTTGGAAGGTGGAACAGGAGCCGCTGAAATACAGGTCGTAAACAGTGTACTTCCAGCCATGGATGGGATACTCTCCTTCACCTCTTACAGAAACAGTTTTTTCAAAATCTCAGCTTTTTTATTGCTAATATTGCCATAAACCTCTAAGTGGCCATGGGCTTTAGCCCACCTTGAAAATAACTGAAACTAGAGAAATGTTGGAAATACAGGGCTGGATTCTCTCATATATGTTTACTCCATTGCCCTCAGTGGAGTAAATCTGATTTATACACATCACCCCACGGGAAAAGCAAGTTTCCAACAGATCTCAGAAAGTCCTCACAGGAGCTAAGGGCCAGTTTATAGACAGCCTAATAATTTATTTTCCACAAGGTTTCCTCCATTCAGTGTTCTCAACCAGGCATTTTGCAAATTCCATGGTTTTACCTTTTGAGACTGATAAAAATCAATTCATTACTGAATTTTTCTGAAGAAAACTGTGTGGAGGGAAAAGCAGGTGTTAAATAAGAACAGAAGCACTCCAAACACATTATTTCAGCTCTCATAAATAACAGTTGTCTCATAAATTCATGTCTTGTGAAGAGATTTCATCTAATTCACCATTCACCTACCTTTGAAAACCTAGTAATTTAAAATTAATGGAATAATATTTATTGTTATAGACCTGTAACATTTTAGAGAGAATGGAGGTTCTAGAATAGGTTTTATTTTGTGCAGGGCTTTTTTGACTAAGGTAAGTGTTCATTCCAAATATCACATAAATTGGAATCATAACTCCACAAACCCATGTGGCTTTCTGGGCAGTAGATAATGGGCTGCCCTTAAATAATTGTGTTGCTGTCTCACGCTATACATAGACCTCTCTCAGGTTATTTTTTGAATGCTTCCTTTCTTTTGACTCAACTTTTCTCTTGTCATCCATTTCAACAAGCATGGACAGTTTTATCAACTCATTTTGGATTACCTGTTCTTAGCCACTTTTTTAAGGGACGTTTCACCTTGACTACAACAGTCCTTGGCTTCTAATATTCATAAAATTCAGATATTGCCTACAGTCAGTTATTCCCATTGTTCCCTTCTACAGTTACTTTTTTGTCCTTTCAGTTTTACTGGCAACATGAGATTTGCTATTAACCACCCGACAACTCTGCAGTCACTGCTTCTGAAGGTTCATGAAAACAATACAGATGTAGCAGAGAAAATACTTCATTTTCCAGTTTTATCTTTTATCTTGGCTTAAACTGATGCAATGCAGGTACTTGAAATTAGTAGTCTATCACAGCAAATCTCATACAAGCATTATGGTATCTATTTTTATAAAACCAATAAAACCATTTTTGCCTTATTCGGGACTTTAATCACATTTACCTGTTTGGATTTTAGAGCATCAGTGTCACATGATAGGTTTTATACAGCTGACTGCCTATTAATTGAATACTCTAATTTACCCTCTAATTCTACCTTTTAATGGTTGAAAGCCCATTAAAGCAGCTATTTTTCTAATAGCTGTGTAGAAAAGGTGATATTTGTTGTTTTTTCATCCTGACTGATTCTTTTTCTCATCCTCCGGCTGAGTGGTCTGATGGGGCTGCCTAGGCCCTTTCAGTTTGAGTTTGGTGACAGAGCAGTGCAAAGCCCTTTTTCAAAAGTGATGAAAATCAGACAGACTTGCTCTGTGTACATTATCCACAATAAAACACTCCTCTAATTGTTTCCTCTTAGCATGTATCATTAATCTAATATTATTTATTAGCCTAAAATAATGGTCTGCAGATCTCTTTTCAGCATTCGAAATACTTTCAGAAAATTTAAGCCAAATCCTTTGCCTAACCAGCCGGAGAGACTGGATGAAGGTAAATAAGTTCTCAGAAAATTGCACAGGAGGAAGGAAAGATTTTTTTTCTCTAGCATGCACGGAGCTTTACAAAACTTTGGTCTAAGTTGAAGCTGACTAGGTTACAGGACACTTTTCCTCTTCAGCTATAAAAAAAGAAGCAGGCGTTTGCACCTACCAAATTTGCTTTTGACTTCCATGCTGTGAACCTGTAATCACTGCAGGTAACGGCATCTCACTGAAGAGTTAACTCAATAAGTAGCGTTAAGGGACATGGACCTTATGATTCATTTTGTTACAGCATTTTGTTATACACTTAGTGGAACTGACTAAATATCAATGGCTAAATTATGACTAAATACCACTGGCTAAGTTATCAAGGCAACTGACTTTATAACTTTGTCTAAATGTGTTTTGCTCTCTTGCAGGCTCTCTAATGTATCACAAATTGTCCATTTTTAAAATTATTTTGGAATATGTCAACTTACATCGTTGCTTGGCCTAAAGTCAAATGTAACAAATGCTTTGTTAAATAATTGGTCTGAGACTAGAGAACAAAGTCATCCATCATCAAGTCACAGGTTTTGTTTTGTTTCCAATAAATTGTTTCAGTGCAATTTCCTTTGGTAATAAATCTTAAATTTGTGATATTCAATAGCATTACACAGCACTGAATTTACTATACGTGTTTAAATGTAGGCTAAATATCTATATGAAAACCAAGAACTTACACAGATCTTTTACAGCATTTTTGAGTGCAAAATATTTAAGACATAACCCAACTACCGTTCAGCTGAAGGAGAAACTTCTGTTATTCCCCCAGTGCTCGTTATCAAGTTTGCTGAACTTTCCTCAGAAGCAGCTGGTGCTGGGCAGTGCTCGACAAGATGAACAACAGTCTGGCTCATTGAAACACAAATAAGTCTCTCAAGTTCGGAGTGGGTCACAGAAGAGAAATCGGCTGTTTCATGGTGCAGGAATTGTCGCATGAGCCATATTTTCAGCCTTTGGACAAAAAACACTTTACTGCCCCTGAGTAAGGATCCTGGCCCTAGAGAGCCATGCCCTAGGTGCTGGGGATGAACAAATGGGGAATAAGGCACATCAGTGATGCCAAGAAAACTCAACAGCCATTTTGGAAGGTGCGGTCCATTTTGTGGCATGACTCGATAAATGTAAGACTCTAATTCCTATTATACTACCCTTCTCTAATTTTTTAAAAAATTATTTAAATTGTTGGAAGGTGAATTGGTTAATAAAAGATTCAGTTTCACAAGCTGACAGAGACATGAGAGTCCAAGTGGTTTAATAAATCGAACAATAAATGGAAATATCTTTGGGTATGTTCTGATTTTCTCTAGGTTTTAAGATCTAAGTTAGTCAAAATGGTATCAAAAGACAGTAAAATTTTGCCTATTTTTTTTGTTAAAACTATTGAGAAGTTTCCTGATCCTCTAAGATTTTCAGATGAAATATGAAGACCATTTTATCACAAGTTTCTCTGAGATTGTCTTGCCAAAACTGAGTCAGGCTTTAGCTGGAAAAAACTTGGGATTTTGTCCTAAAATAGCAGTATGGATCCATGTTCTGTCACCCCAAATCCCACTAACAATGCTAGAAGGACGTGCTAAAGCAGAGATACAACTCCAGAGAAATACATGACCGTCAGCTCCATCCATGAGTGTACAGACAGCTTCAAGTCTTTCATGAGATTTGCTATTATTTCGCAAGGTGAAGACAAGATATGCGTGGTATCTGATACTTTAGCACAAGATCCAACAGCACGTCAAGGGCAGTGAGTAAAAGCATTGGCCACTCTAAAAGACTTGTCAGGGATTTCTGGAATACCTGCAGCGTTTCAGCAGTGCTTGCAAATTGAAAATGTCGTTTTGTGATAGACTGCAAAGAATTAAAACCGGCTAAATACACTGCTTGTAAATGGGCTTGTTGAAAACTTTGATCACAGACAGAAAGGAATTCTTTTAAAAACCTACTGTTAACAGTAGGTAAAAAGTTAATGAGAAACATGTAAATAATTAATTCTTCCTCTAGAGCCAGAAAAGATTTGTTGTTGCTGCTAAGGGACTCACAATGTAGGTTGTATTGTCTTTTCTGAAGTAAGTACTGAATTACTTGATCTCCATATAGAAGAAAATTATTTATTACACCAATAACTTTATTAGTGTTTGTATTCCTAGTAAAGAATATTTTCCTAGGTTAACTAAAGCAGCTTGCCTTGATGATATACACAGGGTGGCAGAGCTAAACTGACACTTCAAAATAGACAGCATACTTCAAATCAAGAAAACACCGTTGAAGGAAAATATGCAAAAAAAAAAAGTCTTGCATTTGGTATTTGCAAGAAAGCAATTGCAAAGCACACAGAACTATTTAAGATGATCCAATTGTAATACTACATTAAAATATGTCTCCTTCCTCCACGTGATGTTCTTTGAAGCAGTATCATCAAGAGAAAAATACACCCTTCCTTTTCTTACACATACAGAGTACGCAGAGTCACCACAGCTTGAAGGTCATTCAAGTCAAAAATACTGACAGGATCCCAGGTGTTCAGACACGGTCATTTCACAACCGAATTGAAAATATACTCTCCCTACATTGTTTGATAAATATTTTGGCAATATTGCAATAATCTCGCATTTGACATTACGATATTAAGTAATGTCATTGCTCTCAGTTGTCCTATTGAAAATAATTCCTACGTAGTTCTGCTGAACTTATAAATTTAATACAAGCTCGCTGAGTACATTGTCTGCATAGTATTAGAAACTGTGCTGAGGCAGATACATCCCAGGGGCGACAGAGATACCTCGGCATAAACCAGCGCATAGCATGGGGATAGGTAACAGGTTTAAAAAACACGTAAAATATTGTCTTCCAAGTTCTTTCTGTATGAGGTAGACAATCAGTTCCTAGTACGGTTTCATTCATGTGTGACAGACAGTGATAATATTTAATCATAATAAATGCACAGGATCTACTGTTGTTTCTGCCACTGTCGGAGAAAATGCACCTTGGCTGTCTGATGCTATTAATTTTCATTTGTAAGTAAATATGAATAAATATATTAGAAGGAAAGACTTTTCTTTTTTTTTTTCCCCCTAGAGGGAAAGCAGGTTTCTGAAGCTAGGGATTTACCACCATTCAGCTGTAAAAATATAGGTTAATATTAAACAGAATCTAATTTAAAGTCAACCAGAAAAAAACCTTAAGTATCCCCAGTGAATCTTTTCAGCTGTGGTTGCACTGATCTTTAGAGGAGAAAGCCCCGGCAAGGTCCCCAGCAGGGATGCTACAGCCAAACCTATGCCCATACCGCTGTAGGACCTGACCTAAGCTTGTACCTATCCTCAGCCTTGCATTAACAAGCATTCCCCAGTCTCCACATATCCCATAACACAACGACCAAGTTCTTCATCCAGCCTCACGATCCCTACCCAGCAGCTTTTCGTTGTGTGTGTCCCTGTCCTGCCTCCAGGCAAGGCTTTGCAGCTTGGGGAGCAGATTGCATCTCCTCTGGACATTTCTTCCCAGAAGGGAAAGAAAGCATTTTGAATTTCAGTAGCACCTAGCAGGAGCACGAGGCACGAGGAGGTTTCATTTCTTCATCCTTCTTTTTTTTTTTTCTTTTACCCCGTGGGGGTTTGAAATAGCTAGAGGCATTAACAGATTTTATAACTTTGTAAAAACTCAAAGGGCTGATGGAGTCGGGGCCGGGGGGGGGGCTGTCTTACATAGCTCCAGCAATTCCTCCTCTGCAGAAGGAGGAAATCTCACTGTCTTTCATGTGAGGGCTGTTACTCATCTTCGTTTAAGGGGCAGTAACAGATTGTCTCCCCACATTAATGGATGTGTGTTTTAGCCTTGCTTCTGACTCCTGTGGAAGCTACTCTCTACTGATCCAATTGTTAACAAGTCTTTGGTCACTGGGGGCGGGGGGGCAAAAATGCTCCATGCGATACTAGCCACATCATCCTTGTTTGTGCCTTAGGGTACAGAAAATGCTGTGCCTTAACCATGTCAGCTGAGTTGATAGGCTTGTGTCTTTTCAGCTCATTTTTTCAGAATACCAGCTATGTACCACAGTTACCCCGCGTTGTTACTGGAAATGATTTGTATCAGAAATAAGCGTGGAAGGAAGCTACAGTAAGTCTAATACACCCAACAGCAAGAAATTCTGCAGCGTTTATACTTCCTGCAAGAATAATTTCTGGGTCTTTGTCACATGCTGTTTCCTACATCTGGCCATGGCGTGCATCTGAACTTGTCAGTGGACGGTGCTATTTCTAGGTTTCTGCTTTGCAGGCTTGATGTGTGCAACTGCATGTGACCTAGCAGCAGACCTGTAAGAGCAAATAATATCATTCCTGATGGGAATCAAATTAATATATCTTTCACAGGGCACAGCTGCTGTACTGGTGCCGCTCCCCGCACAGAAATGCTATGAAAAATGCTCCCCATTTCCCTACTCATGCCATGCAAGGCAGTCATTTTTTATTATGTATCTATTTAGCTATGTCTTACATAGAAAGCAGCCTGGAAAAACATCAGTCAACATTAATAATAAAAATAATGAAGAATTACGTGATGAGGGCTTACCAAGCATGTTCCAGTACGTACCAAAGAAGCCGTGGCTGGGAGTAGCGCACGCTTTCGCCTCCGAACGACCTCTCCGTTCGCTGTACTAACCAGCTGCCCAGTAGATGGTGGTGTTATTTCGACTACTTTACTCTGTGCTCCCTGGGAAGCAGCCAGGCTGCACAAAACAATTGTGGGAAAAGTTGCTTTAGGATTTCACAGCTCCTAGAATTGCACTTACACGTTATTTCCTGCAGCATCTTGATATTCCTTCTTGTAGAAATAAATATTAGCAATACAGATATTAAATTAAACATTCTTACAATTGTCTTGATGAAAATATTGGTGACAAGAGGAAGGGCCCCTTCTTACAAGCAGGGAGAAATATTTCTTCAAAGGATCTCTTTTCTGGAAATTTCAGTCTGCTACAAGTTGCGCTCCAGCCCTGGTCTGGTAGCGTAATTACCTCCTCCTGGGATTTCCAGTCTTCTCTGCAGCTTATGTGGGATAACCTGATTACTCATGCTCTTTACCAGCAATACCCTGTTCTTTTCTTTTTCAGTTTTTGTAACATTTTTATTCGTCTCTGTTCCTCTCCTCTCCTGAGCAGATACTTCATTAGATTTGCTGACTCTCTTGCAACTCTTTTTTGCGGTCTGTATTGTGTCCTTTTCTTTCTCAAGCAGCTGGCCACATCTAGAAATGAGCTGCAGGTCAGCTCTTGACTGTTTGGCTGTCATGGAGTAAGATCCCACAAAGGAGTAGTAAACCCCATCACAGATTTGATGATGTTTCGCCCTTTGGATGGGAGCTTGAGGGTGGAAATAGCATTTTCAGGGTGGGGTCTCTCTCTACAAGCACTAGATCAAATTGTGCTTAATCTTTTTGCTTACTTAAAAAACTGTTACAGCCATTGTAGTGTGCCGTGATCGGTCAATTATGGTCTGACACAGTATCTGGAAATTAGCTTATGTTTGAGGTATGACATGTTCCAGTGCATACTTTTTGAGTTGCTCCATGTACTTAGTTAGCTGGCGTGCATCTTCATGAGTACTTTATATGAACTCAAAGGCTGAAACGTGATGCATTTAATCTTTCTGATGCCAGCAAGAGCAGAAATTTTTAATACTTGTTTAGGTCTCAGTGTTTCCATATTATAATGCTAAGAAAGCAATAATTGGTTATGAATATTATATACTATCAAGAAAAGTTTAGGATCAAACCTATTTCTTGGATATGGCAACACCTTTAGCAAGACCTAGGTGTCCAAACCACCTTTGACATGACTGCCCTTAATGACCTACAGTGGAGTTCAACGCAGGCATACATCTATGTCAACACGCTTTTGGTAATACTGTTTTTTCCACTCTTGGATCACGAATTGAGCTGCTCTTGTCACATTCATAGTGGCCACCAGCCCAGGCTGACCGATGGCTGGGTGCAGGTGGGAGTCAGGGCCGGGCTGGTCGCCCTCCAGACAGCCCATCTTGTGATGCTGCTGCACCCTGCTTCTCCTGGGCACCGCAGAGACATGCTGCACACCAGGCTGTTTGCACAGCAGACCAACAGCTCCTCGGTTTCATGGACAGTGAACAGCAGCTGATCTCTCCAAGAGAGGCTGCAAACCTGTCCACCGCTGCACTGTTTTCTCTGAGCAGTGCCAAAGGCAAGAGGCAGCCTCCTCTCGTCATTCTTTAGGGTCCGACATCTTCCAGGGAGGAGCACTCCTCCGGTTGCACTGCCTCACAGAAGTCCCGCAAACCTTTCTTCCCCTTCTCTGCCCTTTCCTAGGAGTGCAGAGACGGCTCCAAGTCAGCAGCTCATCTGCACTGTGCTCTGCCTGAGGCTGCATTAGTTACCTCCAGCCCGGTTGCATGGAGATGAAGTACACTTGCAGCCTCTGGCCCTAGCGGGAGCTCCCAAAAATCTCAGAGTTTTGGGGCACCCACAGTGCAGATATGGCTGAAAATCTGTGAGCAAGACCCAAACTTCTGTTTCCGATGTGTTTCCTCAACCACCACAGCCCATGCGTGATCAAGGGGCAGTTGTTAATGCAGTGCTGTAGCCTGGGTTGCAGTTATCCCAAGCAGATAGCCATTTATATCCACCTAGCCATGCAGACTAAGGTATAAAAACATAAAAAACGTGAGAATAAGACTGCTTAAGAAATACAGAATATATATTTTTGTAATATAAGGCAATTTAGATGTAAAACATCTGTAATCACAGAAGTGTCTTAAATACAATATTCAAATTTCAGCAATAAAAATCCTGTATCTGACAATGACAAATCAGCACATTAAAAACATGTCACTCAGAGAGCAGATGCTCTTTGCAGGGGAAACAAGGTTTGTAATGTGGAGTTAAAATAGTGGTGACATAAACAGGATCAGTCGTGCACAGCTGGTCTGTGTCCCCAGCAGTGCCAGGATGGGAGCTGAGGAGGTGCAGGAATCCTTCACTCTGCTGCGTGTTGCTATGGACACAATGGGTTCTTCACCGGGGCTGCCAGGATTGTGTGTTTACAGGGTCGAACCCCGTACTGCCCCTAAAATGGTGGGAGCGACTTGCTGGTCAAGTGGTAAATTCTATTAAATTGGCTCTAATAGGAATATTCTAGCTATTTCTTTCTTCTTTGTGTTCCAGGACCCAAATAACTTCATTTTCAAATTGTCTAAAATAATTCATAAACTAAACAAGTCTTACCTAAATACCTTGGTGTACCCCAGTATGAAAATCGTCTTTGGATCATACATGTCCCTGGTCTTTTGGATGACCTACTACTGCACTTGATTTCTACGTGGGTGATCAGAAAGCATCTTTTCATCTAACCCAAGGAAAAAGAAACTAAGGAGATCTCTCAAAGTAGAAAACATAAGCAGTTTCATTGCTTAGAGAAAAAGCACCCCAAAAATTCGCTAAAGAGAGTGGAACTAGTGCATGCCATACGGCCACAAGATCAGCATGAACTTTAGACAGCTATATAGGAATTGAGAAAGTTCACTCATACAATGCAAAGAATAGGGTCACAAGCTAACTTTCATGGGAATTAGACCTTTAAATACATGGTCTGTGCTTGATTAGAGCAGTGGGCTGAAGTGCAAGAGGTTTTCTAATATTTTCCTATATATATTTTTTAATTTTTTTTTTAGTTAAATCTCTTTCTAAAGCAGTAACATGGAAGATTTAGATGCTGGAAACCAACCATGCCATCAAGCAGTTTCAATCACAGAAGACTTAAACATGTAATACAGTGTGCAATTTAACAGGATTATCAGAAAGTAATAGTTAAGGTTTTGTTCTGCTAAGTGTTCACCCACCCTTTGTCAAGTATTTGTAATTACCAGGATTTTAATGGTAATGTTTAACAGCCCCAGAACTCCAGGGTCTTTTAATATCTGCCACAACAGAGTTTTCAATTATCATAATTCCATCCTTAATTTCTGTCTTCATAATTATCCTTCATTACAGCAACATTCTTAAATTTGACTCATCAAAGCAAAATTTTTCCTTGTTTCACTTGACTTGCAGCTCAAACTAGGATTTAACCTCTCAAACAGTCATTTCACCCTATAGTTTCAATGAATGAAAAAAATCACTTCTCTGGTTTCCCACACACAACAGTTGCTGTATCAGCGTAGGGGACACACAATACTTTTCGTCAAAGCTAAGAATCAAAGGTTGAGTATTTATATAATTCTTGTAATAATAACAGTAACAGTACAGGATAGAAATCTCTAATATTTGCAACAGTCATTCACATCACAGCATGGCTGACCTTCAGAAAATCTAACATGTAACAAAAAAAGTACTTGTAGTAGATAACAGCCGTCTCTCTGATAATTCACCTGTCTGAGAAGAGCAATCCATTTGATATGCTATTAATTACAGTAAAAAATACTGGGATACCAATACACTACAGATCTTAATTTATTTAAATTGCTTATATGCAATTCACTTTCAAAGTACCTCAACATTTGCATTTGAAAAATGTGATCAGCCTACAAAAAATTTAGATGCTCTCAGTGTCAGATCTTCTAGCCTCCACCGGTTCTGACTGACCACAATTTGGTGGTAAAACCAGGATAGAGTCTGTCTTCCTCAAAAAATGGGTTTCAAGCCCACTGAAGAAGCGTCACTGCAACCAGCGGTGCACCACTGCATCGAGTCATTCCCTACCTCACCCTGCACTTATTGAAGTCAATTTTATTGCTGACTTTGTGGGAACAGACTTCAACCCTCCATCTCTTTGTAGGTCTGCTTTCAAAGTCCCTTCTACAGTGCTTCATCCAAGTCAAGAACTCAATTCAAGAAATTCAGACCAGGAAGACCACAAAACAAATATAGCTATAACAAGCAGGTCATGCTAAAGGGTTAGGTACTTTATATGACTTCAAGTACTTCTATGGTGTTTCCTCTCTTAAGTCTGTGTAGCAGCCTCAGCCTAGAAGGTTTTTAAATTAAAACTGCAATATAAGAAATACTATGTCATAAGGCTTTAATAGAGAAAAATAACCGGCAATTTCACTGCCATCTTCTATCATTGCCCTGTGGGAGGCTGTGTGGTGTAAGGAGATTGCGTGGTGTACTGGATGAAGCAAGCTCTGGGAGCCAGCTGAGCCTTGGAGTGGCTGGGTAAATTTGGACCAGTCACTTGACCTTCTTTTGTTTCACTCAAGTCAGCTGGAAAACTAGAGGTAACACAGTGCCAGAGTGAAAACTGGACACTGCTCATAACAGTGTTTTCTAGAAAGGTAAATTGCAAAAACATCATTTTGTAAAGCCAGTTTTGTTCGGTGCTGTAATAGGTGTGGTACATGCGAACAACAATTCTATGTATACACAGAGGGCAATATAAATTTATGAGATTTATAAATGCATGCCTTCAGTTTTTGGCTGTGTGTTATGCACTAAATAGATCTTGCAACTGCCTAAAATCTACAGATAATAAAAGTGTAGTCCCTACTCAAATGCTAAGTAATCTAAGACCTTCTCTTTACATTTTTATTAATTTTAATGTAGCTGGTTAGTGGGCAAAAGACATGATTTATATAAAGGCCACAGTGAGCTCATTGCAAGAAGCTTAAGCTGCCATCATAACAGCGAAGGAGGCTTGGAAACCTGGGGTTTTTTCTGTCACCTGTATGTTTTCTCTCATTGATTCAGAGTTGAGTGCACAGTCTCATCAGAGGGAATAGAGTCATTCCTGTTAGACCACAGGTAATATACTGGTCAGGCAATTGAACCTCTGCTGAGAGATCCCAACTGGGAGGTGTAAACACTTTCAGCCTGAAGTGCGCAGTAAACCCATTTCTTCACATTTCCTTGGTAAACCTGGAGCTCTTCGAGCACTTCATGCACGTTCTTGTGTTAATGTGGCTGATGGCGTCTGGTGACCAGCTCTGTCTACCTCCTTTGAAGAGGCTCAGGAGTGCTCTGAAATACATTTCTGTTTATCGTCATTTCCCTGCCAGACTGAGCATGGAGCAGAGGCTGTCCAGCCATCTCACCTGCCTCTGCAGCAGAAGTGAACTGCGACTCCTCTTCCAGAGGTTTTCCAAGACTTGACCCTGGTTGATCTGATCTGGTCTTGATGATCATCCTGATTCAAGCAGACTGGAGTAGATGACCTTCAGATGTTCCTTCAACTGGCATTTCTAGGCTCCCCTGATCCTGCCTGCTTGTGGGATAAAATCATCTTAGGCACAATGGCATCATCTCTGAGCATGGGCAGCACCTGGACCTTAGGTGTCTCATTAACCTATTTCAGAGGCTGTATGGGGGACTTGGAAATCCTCAAAAGTTCACTTCGATTTACTTTTGCCCATGAACTCCTCTGAGTGTGCAAGTCTGGATCTCTAATTACCTTTGATCCGACATCTGCAATTGATGTAAATGAGACATGGTGGAACATGTTTATAAAAAGACTTGTGAATACTATAAAATATATTTTCAATATAAGATGATAGTTGACTTTTAATAAACTTTTCTGTCTCAGATAACTCTTCCTGAGCTGCTGCCAATGCAAGAGTAGCAGCTTGAGAGCAGTTTTGTTCTTCCTTTTTAGTAAAAAACTCTTTCAGTTGTCAGAAATGCAGCAGTAGGATAACATTAACGCTGAGATCTACCTTTATCAGATCAATGTGATTTGATTTAAAATCTATATGTAGCTATTCCATCCATAACTATATAAATATTTATTTTAAGAGAAGAAATATGTCAGTGACTGTCAATAACTAAAATAATGTACGAAGATATCAATAATACCACCTGTATGTGTGTGACACCAAAGAAATAAGTAATTACAAGGCATGGCTTAAATACTACTACTGTACTGGGAAATCAGTGTCCTTATATTGTACTGCAATCTAAAGCATAGATGAGTATCTTTATTTCCTGATGACATTTTGAGAACCAGCCCCCATACAAGCTGGTGATCCTTAACTTAATACTGTTAAGAACTATCAAGATTGAAGTAAATTTATGCACATGAAAGGGGAAGCAAATACATGTGCTTGAATTTACACGCTTGTTTTCGTGCAGTTCCAGTGTAACTGCTCCTTATGTCCATAAAGTTAAGCAAGATCGTAACATTACAGTTGCCCATTTAAAATCTTCAGAAACTATTAGCTACCTTAGATAATGAGGTGAGGAAACGTTATTTGCATCTAGTTGGTCTTTGGACTAGCTTTGAGCTGGAACGCTTGCAATGTAGAGGAACGTAGAATTTAAAATAATCTTATTAATGTTTTAAAAATATTTCACTGAAAATACTTTTATTCACACAATGTTACCTGTTAATATTCAACTTGGATTGCTAGTGGTAACGTTGAGTTTCAGCGATGATCAAGGGAAGCAGCAGAAATAGCATCCCAAGCTAAAGTAAATGTATAAGCAAGTTGTATCTGTCGTGGATGCCTTACCAGTCCTTGGTAGGCATTGCAACACACTACTCTGGTTGTGGACCATCTGCCATTTAGCACATTCTACCCAGCATCTTCTGTAGGATGGAAGCAAAAAAATGTCATTCTTTGCTTAGCCTCTACTGGAGCACACTCAGTGGCTCATAAAAGCTTACCGCCCTGTATGGGGAAAGAATCTGAACTGGCACTTCGAGTCAGCTGCCTTGGAAAACGGTTACACTTCAGAAGTCCTTCACAACTGGAATTTCTATTTCATCAGGTGGAACTGAATCAGTTCATTTCATCCAAGCAGTAATTCAAGCCCCGAGAAGAGCCAGGCAGGCAAATGCTACCAAAGAATCGAAATTTGGCTGTGCATGGAGAGTTGACTCTGGGCTTCAGTTACCTTTACAAATACAAGTGCATATTCGAAACTCTGCAAGCACATATGGTATTGGTTGGCAATTAGGCATCCCCTGACAAGGTTATTTGTCTTCAGAGTCAACAAATACAATATGATTAACCTTTGTCTAGGTAAAGAACAAATATATTAAAGTTCCTTATTTAAAATTATTTACTTTGTTTATCATTCATAAAAGTCTAATCATGGCACCATTTAATCTAATAAAATAATATTGAAAGACCCATGGCAGGGAGGTAAAATGTAACAGCAAAAGCTCAACAAGAGATTTTCCCTGTACTTTGATTACAATAACTTACTGGCCTAGCACAAAAAAACTAAAGAGAGTGAAAAACATTCATCCTGTTCACCTCTCTTACTTGACAAGACCGTTTTGACTTTTGTTTCCTCACTCTCTTGTCTGCTGTAGTCTCCAGTGTTCCTGACTATGAGATTTCTGAAATAATTTAGCAACAAAATAGATAATACTGTTAAAATTTTCTCTTTGCTACGTATTGGTAATTGCCAGATATTTCACTCTTCTCTTATTAGTAAGAAGAGAATAAATGTAAAGATTAACCAAGCTCTGCTTTGCAGGGCTTTTTTCTTAAAATGAAAACAAAGATTTTTTTTTTAAGTCATATTAACATTAGGATTTGGTTATGATCATGGTTGATGAAATTTGACTAGTTGCATTTGCAACCTTTGAGCTATTGTCCCTTCTAATAAACCATATTTTTGTATCCTTTATCTCATACTTCTATCATTGATAAGAAGTAGCCGCCCTACAATGCTAGCAATCGTAGGCGTGTTTTCAAATGAAGCTGTAACAAACAAATATTTTCAATGGAGCATTCTTCAACAAAATATTAAATGCATTTTTGCAAATTAAATCATGTATAAAGAAAATCATGAAAAAGGCACGTATGTCAACAGTCACAGGCTAACCAGTCATGCCCTTGCCTGACTGAGAAAAAGCTTTTCTGCTTTGGTAAATATTAAGAGTAGAATTTGAAAATCACTAATTAATGTGCGCAGCCCCTATTGACTCCCAGAAAGACATGACTTTCAAGGTCACTTAGCCATTTTTAATTATTTCATCCTTAGTCTTTAACAGGAGACTCACATCACCATGGTATTCAAGAAAAATTATGTGCCGTATATTCGAAACTACTCTAATGACTGACAAATCTAAATCCATTTTATTTAACTATTCAAAATCTCTCATTAGAAGAGACTTGCCTAGCATTTGAACAGAGGGATCCAAACATTCCTTGGATGCTGTTCCCTGCATAGGTGGGGAGAAAAATGTGTATAGTTCCCTCTGGTGCTGAATGCAAAACAGCTAATCTTCTTCCGACTCCAAAATACTTTTGCCTGGGCACAAAGTGAGCTGTCATCAGGAAAAATATCATAAATAAAATATGATTTAACTATGCGCATCAAATAACATCTATAATGCTTTAGTAGCAACAACAGACTGAATCACTGCTCGTAGAAGAGAAGTACTATTGTTATGATCAGCATCAGAGTAAAAATGAGTGTCCCAGAATAGATTCCTTTTCGGCTTGTTATTGGATGTAAAAAACACTACCTGTCCTTCTCAGGGGAAAAGTAGATTGTTTGTTTGTCTTTAAGGGAAAAAACCAAAAGGCAATAAAGAGGAATCATACAAGCTGCCAGCAGTGTAAACAGTGAAAGCTGGACACGTACATCGCATAATGCTTCATAAGCTGACAACTGATACTGATAAATGCCATCAGCCCATACCTCTGTCCTCCCAATGCTCATCTTAATCTTGCCTGAAAAAAACAGGAGTCTAATTGTAAGACCACAGAGATTCCTGTCCTGACACAGGGGAGAGTCAGTGACGGAGGCTAAAAGTAGGATTTCATAAAGGAGAAATATTTTTATTATAATTAGTATAAGAAGAAAAATGAGTTGTGTGAGTAGCAGGAGGCTTTTTGTGACTGAAGATATTGAAATTTCAATTCGTCCATATGATGGAGGCTTATAAAATCCTGATGTGGAAACATCTGTTGAAACAAACTGCCCTGTGTCTTGCTTTAAAATCTAGACCAAAAGTCTGTTTCCAGCTCTGCCACTAGCACCACCATGACCCTGGGTGAGCCACCCACCTCTTCTGCATCTCTGCTTCCAGCTATGAAAAATGGGTTAATAACACCTATCTTGCAGGGAAGTTGTGAGCTTGCATTTTTCAGCCAGATTGGGGATGGTAAGAAAGTGCATTGAAGCGATTGACTGATACTTGCAAAGTGCTTCAAATGAAAACATCAAGTAGTCTTACTTTATTCAGGCTTTCTTATCTTTAATTTCCCATTTACAAACCAGTGCACATGTGGCAAGTTTCTTAGTTACAAAAGACATTTTTAAAGGAAACTTGCAAGCAGTACCATATCAGAAGATCTGAACAGGGTGGATTATTTTGCTTCTTTCAGAATAACATTTTACAGTTTTTACCACTGAAGTTTCAAAAGTGCAGGAAAAGAAATGTAAATACCTATTCAGCGTTAAAAGCATTTAGAAAACTATAGCATGATTGTCTTCTCCCCACATTAAAGAGCCTGGTCATTTTTGGACTTTCTTTGTATTTCTATCTTAATCTTGTGCTTTTATCAGTTTTAGTTTTTCACCTTCTTTTTGATTTCTTCCTGTCTAAGTGCAAACACTCACTGTCTCTCACTTCCCTGCTGCCTCTCGAGGCACAAAATGCACTGCGTCTGTCCAGTGTGACCGCTCTTATATTGCTCAAGGTCAAAGTCTTGCAGTTCCTGTGACTTGCCCTATGTTTTGTAATTCCTCTTGTGTCCCTGAAAATGCTAATGCTGCTGCTGCACTGGGAGGTCATGAGCTGTGGGTATGATGGCTTCTGATGGCAGCAGAAGTGTCCCAGGCATCCCCAAAGAGAGGGCAAAAGGTGGGACCCAGCAAATCCGCAGGCACCAACAGCAGCTCCTACCCCACAGAAATGCTCCCAGAGGACATCTGCTCTTCCATATGGATTTGCAGAGGTGGGAACCTCCTCTTTCTTCTCCCTTTCCCAACAGATTGAGCCATAACTGATGCCCCTATTCACAGCTCAAAATATATACGTCACAAGCAGTGCGACCAGCAGGTCAAAGGAGGGGATTCTGCCCCTCTACTCCACTCTGGTGAGACCCTCCCTGCAGTACTGTCTTCAGCTCTGGGGCCCCCAACACAAGAAGGACATGGACCTGTTGGAGCGAGTCCAGAGGAGGCCATGAAAATGATCCAGGGCTGGAGCACCTCTCCTATGAGGACAGGTTGAGAGAGTTGGAGTTGTTGAGCCTGGAGAAGAGAAGGCTCTGAGGAGACCTTAGAGCAGCCTTCCAGTACCTAAAGGGGCCTACGAGAAAGCTGGGGAGGGACTTTTGACAAGGGCATGGAGTGATAGGACAAGGGGCAATGGCTTTAAACTGGAAGAGGGAAGACTTAGATCAGATATCAGGAAGAAATTCTTCATGGTGAGGGTGGTGAGGCAGTGGCACAGGTTGCCCAGAGAAGTTGTGGCTGCCCCATCCCTGGAAGTGTTCAAGGCCAGGTTGGATGGGGCTTTGAGCAACCTGGTCTGGTGGAAGGTGTCCCTGTCCATGGCAGTGGGCTTGGAACTAGGTGGTCTTTAAGGACTATTCCAACCCAAACCATTCTATGATTCTATGACTCCACAATTTTGGAAAACAAAATGACCTGGCAGATCTGGCCTTTGGAGAGTTGAACCAACAATATGTAAATGCATTGAGGATTTGGTGTGAATCCCATTAGCAGCAGCATTCAGCCAGTGCTGGAATGAATGGCCCTGAATTTCATTATGACTTTCATTTTAATTTGTTTTATAATCTGCTGAACAATTTTCGACATGACCTGGCTGGTGCTTCTGAACTCTCGCAGCCATAGTTGCTATTAAAACAAATACAGGAATTATTGTTCTCATTAGTCAAATATTGATTCACATGCTGTTTCTCCTGGACAGGCATTGTACAGTCAAGATTACATTTACAAAACAGGATCAAGACATGTGGATCAAGTCCATTTCCATTCTACAGGTTGTTGTGTTTCCTGAAGGATATAACATTCCCTTTGGATGATCTAGGACAAACTTTTAGAAGTTTAACCAAGAGACCTTTATAGCTCTAGCAGTATAAAAGACCATTTTAAATACCACACTGTCTTGTGACCTGATCTAAACACCTAAGAAAAACCTGTCAGCTGTAATAATATCCCTTGCCATACTGAAGTACAGAGTCTTCATAAAAGTTTGTGTTTTCCATTGTATTTTCAAGCTCCAGAAATCTGAAGTTTTATCAATAAGTGCACAAGTATTTAGCCTTTCATTTCAAATTGCAATATTGCTTTTGCTAAATGGAAGTCCTTTTGAGACAATTGTGTTCCTGCTCCAATAATCTCTGCAGATGCTTGTTTCCATGGAAAAACTTTCTCTGTGCTGGAGTGATTGAAGTTTCTTCCAGTTCAGGAGCACTGCTACAGATAGAAACTGGTTAAAACTAGTTCTGACATGCATGAAATTCCGACTCTTTTTTTCTGCATGTCACTAATCACCTTATTTGGTCTTTACAATGAAAGGTCATTGTGCAATGTTGTTCCAGAAGCTTCAAAGTCGTTGATCAAGAAATATGAATCCATCACACTGTGTAATTGGCTGTGAATTGTCATCATCCCACAACAGGCACTTTGGCAACATCAGAAAGGATGCATTTTTACTTAAATAGTCATCATAGCAGAATTTTTTCTCTTGGTGATACAGCTTTTACTAACTGAGAATGCAGAAGATAATTTGACATAGCTGCGCAAAGAAGATAGGAGCAATCTTTGAGCATATTGCACAGGCTCTCATGATACTGCAAATCTTCTCTATTATTAAAATATACAAATTTATGGTTGTAGTCTTGGGTAGCCAAGTACTCACCACATCAAAACCACTGCACAGCAGTATCCGGAGCTGTCAACCTGACGTTTTTCAGAAAGGTCTCAGTGAAGACCCAGCTGTTGTTAGTCCCATCACAGTGGGTGAACAAATATTTGAGCTGACCAGCTGCTGGGAGGAAGAGGGCTGCTGCGACAGGGATATTAGGTGGGAATTTGAACCAGTTTCTTGAGAGGGGAGTCTTTCTGGTTTTCTGAAAAGTCCTGAAATACTGTCCTTTCTGCTGTATAGATTTTAATTCATGGTTTGACCTTCTTAGGCACACAATAGAAGTTCAGAAGCTTGTCTCACACTTAACAGCCTCTTATGTGCTGTATTCTGCTGTGCTGTCTGTAGTGGATGAAAGCAACTGGTATGTAAACTCATATTATTCCCTCTGTTTATTCCCTCTCTTTATCCCCTCTCTTTATCCTTTGCCTGTGAGATTTGCAGAGGAAGGACTGTATTTCTGAAGTGTTCAGAAAACATCACACTTGTAGGTAGTGCTACCAAAAATTAAATAGAGTAAAAATAGAAGAGAGATTATTTTAAAAAACAGCTTGGTATACTTTATTGGCTTCCATCAGTCAATAAGACGTGCATGAAGTAATCATACATACAGATGACATCAGAAATGGGAACATACATTCGCCTTCTAAACAAAGAGCGCTTATAAATATTTGAAGTTACATTCAGTTGGCCTGTGTCTTTTAAAATGCACTTTGAATTCTTTTGTAATGTGAATCTGGTTAAATAAGGGTAGAGACCACTGTCTTCTCTGTTTTTGTCATTATTTTGGTTGGGTAGATCAGAGTAGAGCAGCAGATGTTGTCTATCTTGATTTCAGCAAGGCTTTTGACACTGTCTCCCATAATGTCCTCATAGGAAACCTCAGGAAGTGTGGGTTGGATGAGTGGACAGTGAGGTGGATTGAGAACCGGCTGGATGACAGAGCTCAGAGGGTCGTGAACAGCAGTGCAGAGTCCAGTTGGAGGCCTGTAGCTAGTGATGTTCCCCAGACGTCAGTTCTGGGTCTGGTCTTGTTTAATCTATTCATCAGCGACTTGGATGAAGGGACAGAGTGTACCCTCAGCAACTTCGCTGATAATACAAAACTAGGAGGAGTGACTGGTACACCAGGAGGCTGTATGACTGGTACTCCAGGAGGCTGTGCTGACATTCAGCAAGACCTGGACAGGCTGGAGA